>NC_069504.1:56420625-56580625 GCF_027579735.1 Bombina bombina | reverse complement strand
GATATGTTGCCAGTCCCAAAAATGTCTCAATTAAGTTAATTTATCAAGCGAAGAAACATAGCTTGTGTAGTTTTCCAATACCATGTACCAGGATCTTACAGATATCTTAAAGGGACAATAAACTCAAAGTTTAAACTTTCATGATTTGTGTAGAATATACTGGATTTTTTTTCCCAACTTGCATCCTCTATTATCTAATTTCCTTTGTTCACATGGTATCCTTGGTTGGAAAAGCATACGTAGGTAGGCAAAGCAGCAGCAATGAACTACTGGAAACTAGCTGTTTATTGGCTACACATATACGCCTCTTGTTACTGGCTTACCAGACATATTCACCTAGTAGAGCACGTCTGCTCCTTCAACAAAATATACCAAGAGAATGAAGCACATTTCATAATAGAAGTAAAATTAGAAAGTTGTTGTATGCTGTCTGACTTGTGAAAGAAGACATTGGGGTTTATGTCTTTAATATTTTGTTGTGGATGGAACTCTTAAGATTAAAAGCGGTTACCTACAAATAATCCATTAAATTAAAGCTGGAGAAGAAACCACAAATGAGAATCACTTACGGGTTTGTATATCTTGAAAATGCATCCAGGAAAACTTGCCAGTTATTTACCACCATCACATTCCACAAAGTTACTAGTGAGGCCTGTAAAACAGAAGCAAAAGTAGACTCACACACGTGGCAAACAAGGGAACAGACTAGGATAGATAGGAACTAAAAGTCCCATCACGCCTGCGCATAATTCCATCTTAAGTGTAAGCTTAGTTAATTCTTATGAGCCTTGGCCTAGGATTTGTCCTCATCTCTGTACAAAATGTGTTCATCCTTTATTTTATTAAAACTCTTCATATATGCAAAGATTTATGTCTTATCACCTTCTGTCATCTAAGCTACACATATTAAGGTCATGAACGGTTTCCTTCTAAGTTTAATTTTTATAGGCCGTGCACTATTTTAGTAACATGAACATAGTCTAGTTTATATCATTCTGGAAATATGGTTTCATTAAAGGGACATGAAACGCAACAATTTTTTTTCAGGATTCAGATAGAGGATACAATTTTAAACAAATTTCCAAATTACGTCTATTCTCAAATGTGCTTCATTCTCTTGGTATCTTTTGTTGAAAGAAGCAGCAATGCAATATTTGGAACTAGCTGAACAATGGGTGAGCCAATGACAAGAGGCATATATGTGTAGCCACCAATCCCCAGCTAGTTCCCAGTAGTGCATTGCTGCTCCTGAGCCTACCTAGGTATGCTTTACATCAAAGGATACTTAGAGAACAAAACAAATTAGACAATAGAATTAAATTGGAAAGTTTATAAAAGTACATGCTCGTTCTGGATCATTAAAAGAAAATGTTTGACCTAACATTAGGCAAGATAAGGCCCGAGTAACGTAACCTGTAAAAGTGGTATAAGAATTGTAGCTTTTCTACTGCTATCCTAATGATTTTACTTGCTGCTCTGTTTACATAACTTTACATTGCATTTAAATAAGCACCATTAAAGCTTTGTTTTTTCTTAGAAAAGTGCAACCGAGTCAATAAATTAACCTTTAGATTTTTGCCTCCAAATTAAGTAATTTTGTGAAGTTGAATTTTAGCCGCAACTCATTTGTACAATCTTTGTTTATTTTTTTTAAATATATCACTATTTCATGTGCCCTACTATAAAATCAACCATTAAATATTTAGCAAAAATTAAACCTCTTCCCTTGAAGGACACCATTTATTAAAGGGACATTAAACTCAAACATTTTCTTTCATGATTCAGAGAGAGGGAACACAATTTTAAACATTCCAATTTACTTCTATTATCGAATTTGCTTCATTTTTTAGATATCCTTTGTTAAAGAAATAGCAATGCACATGGGTGAGCCAATCACATGAGGCAAATAGTTGCAGCCACCAATCAGAAGCTACTGAGCCTATCTAGATATGCTTTTCAGGAAAGACTATCAAGAGAATTAAGCAAATTAAATTATAGAAGTAAATTAAAAAGTTGTTTAAAATGGTATTCTCTATCTGAATCATGAAAGAAAAAATTTGGGTTTAATGTCCCTTTAATGTTAAACAAAACAGGTATAAATAACTTACCCCGAGGCACACTAGCTACTCTGCAGTCCATTAATTAAAACACTGTGCTGTCTATCCTTAAAGTATTTCTCTTTCATGATTCAGACAGAACAAGCAATTTTAAAACAATCTTCTAATTTACTTCTATTATCTAATTTGCTTCATTCTCTTGGTATCCTTTGTTGAAGAAACAGCAATGCATATGGGGGAGCCCATAGCGAGGCAGCAACCAATCAGCAGCTCCTGAGCTTACCCAAGTATCATTTTCAGCAACGGATACCAAGAGAATGAAACAAATATATAATAGAAGTGAATGATCTGAATCGTGAAGGAAAGCAAAAAATTGGTTTCATGTCCCTTTAAAGTGAAGGTAAACTTTCACGAATGAGTGCCCGGTTTTTAAAAATAATATTAAAAAACAGGGGCCCTTTCATTCATGAACGTTTACATTTTGCCGTTTTTGTTAAAATACTTTTCTTCTTGCAAGCCGGAGCAGCGATTCCCCCCGCCTGCAGGTCGTCTCTTCTTGCGTCAGCAATGAGAAATCCGGCTTCCGTCAATCACGGCCGCAAGAAAAGACGAGCTGCGGGCAGGGGGAATCGCTGCTCTGGCTTGCAAGAAGAAAAGGTAAGTATTTTAACAAAACTGCTGAAATGTAAACTTTCATGAATGAAAGTGCCCCTGTTTTTAATAGGATTTTTAAAAACCAGGCACTCATTCGTGAAAGTTTAACTTCACTTTAAGCCTAAATTCTATTGACGTAACCATTTTTAGTCTAATGCAAGAAAAACATTAGAAAAAACTCTGGTGAATAACAGAACATACTTACAGCAAAATCATTAAAGTTGTTTGCCCAGTATTCTAGCTGTTCATAGGAGCCGCATGAAAGGGTTCCATTATCAGAAATTCCAACTGTAGCGTCACTGAAAAAAAGAAAAAAAAACTACTACTGGATAAAGGATAGTAAATACCATGCAATTACAAGATTTGCTTGAATTATTGCAATAAACTAACATACGAGATGAATTTGAAAAGGTTTTGAATGCATTAACACCTCACGAAATCTAGATTTGTGTAAATCATTAATCATATTGCTGCGTAAAATTTACATATCTGTGTTAATTATCTAATTGTTCATTGCCCACTTATTTTAAATGAATAGTCTTATGTAAATAACTAATTATCTCTTAATAAAACTTTTTTTTTACCATATCTATGTCAGTGTATGATTCTGGTCATCCTACCTCTCACAATACAAAGAAAATAGTTTTGCCCCACTATAATTATATATTTAAAAACCCAGACAAAAACCCAAACAAAACTAGTTTTACCTTGCATTTGCTGGACGTGGCACAACACCTCTGAAAAGTTCTATTCCAATTATAGCAAACACATAATACACAACCTGAAAAGGAAAAACAGCCAACATGATAATAAACATTTTAAGCTTTAAAGATGTTTTTAATTTCATTTTGAAAAGTGAAGGTTTTCTAGATCTTGTTAAAAGTGTAAGTGCAGAATCCAGGCTTAATACTGCTATATTAATCACAGCCATTGGTTGCGCACACTTGTGAACCAATTATAGAGACTAAAATCTAAGCTACAAGATGGTGGCACCTATTGGTTTATGAAACGTTACAATTATTTCTTCATTAGTTAAATAATTAATAGAATTTTAAAAAATGAATTTGAATAATATTCTCAGGCAATTTTAGTTTGCTTTAAAAGTATCATTCCAGCTAGCATTTATTCAAAGTTTGATGTTGATGGTCCGTGACACCATCAAGCAGGAATTAATCACCTCTGATGGCGTCACCCCCGTCGTACAGTGCCTGGCTGGACATCATAGGAGTTAAATCTCCCTACGCACGTTGCGTGGTACTGGGCAACTTGAGTAGCTAGATTATACTTTGAAACTCCTCCCGTCCGGCGCGCTGCTCAGAGGAAGATGCTTCAATTCAAAAGTCAGTAGAGGTTGGTATAGTCTTGGCTTGAAATAGTGGAATTAAAGTATATATATATATAAAAAAAAAAAATCTTAAAAAAAAAGTCTTTTATATTTCATTTATTTTCTTCCCTTTACCCGTCTCTTTGTAGTAGTTTTCCCAATTCCTTCAGATGGCCTTACATCACTGTTTGTCTTCCTCCCCTCCATCTTCTTTCTTATTATTTTTTATTAAAGATCAATTATTTTTCATTCTAATAATTTTCCCGTGCACAAAGCCATTCCTGTAATTGCCATTCAGCAGAACAGCCATATCCCACCAGTATTATAGTAATTGCTAGTAACCTCAGTCGTTAGCTCACATCCATATTGAGAACTTTCTGATATAAACTTAAACTTAATTTATGACTCAAATGTCTGTCCATGATCATCAGTAGTTTTGAATAATTCCTAACTGGGAAGGTAACTTGGAAGTCTTGTGGTCCTTTAAAAACACAATTCTTTTCCCCCCCACTTTCTGCCTCTCTGTTTCCAGCTCAAAAGTTGGCACTCACCCTTCATCTGTGTCAGGGTTTTTCTCCTGCCTTGTTTGCCATGTGCTGCTGGCAGCCATTTTACTCACCTCTCTTGCTGATTCTGGTGCATACTGTGTGATGCTGCTCATTTCCTGCACTTCCTTTTATGGCCAGACTGGTTTACATCATCCGTGTGAGACAGGATACAGTCTCAGAATTGTGATGTCATCACTTATTATTTAAAGGGCCTCTGTTCAGTATGCTTTGCCCTTGCTTTGTTTCAGACCTGTTTGTGAGAGCTCCTGTGTATTACCTGGCTGTCTGACGTCCCTCCTGGTTCCTGATCCCTGGCTTGTTCCTGAATCTGCTGTTCTCCTTGTTCCTGATTCCGGCTCATCTGACTATTCGCTTTGGCTCCTCACTCGGCTCGTCTGACTACCAGCTCTGGTTTTGATTCCTGGCTTGTTATTTGACTTGTGGACGTTTTATTATTTTTTGCTATTAATAAAGGTGTGATTATTTTTGCACTTTTCGTCTCAGTCTGATTCCTGGCACCCTGACATTACGCAAGGGCCATGAATCCTGATGGTGCCAATAATCCACCTTTACTTGCCATAATTTCCAGGATGGATGAACAGGATCACCACTTGGATCAATTTGCACTAGCCCTGCAATCCCTGCTGACTCGCACTGCACATTTGGACCAAAGTGTCCCGCAAGCTATGACTTCTCCTGTTTCCGCTGCTGCACCTAGTCCTACCAGGAGCATGTCAGGTTCTGCACCTCTACCTCAGCGACTTGGAGGCAATCCTAATCAGTGCAGAGGGTTTTTGAACCAGGTGGGCATTTACTTTGAGATGTTACCTCAGGCGTTTCCCTCCGACAGAGCTAAGGTGGGATTTCTCATCTCGTTACTCTCTGACACAGTTCTTGCCTGGGCTAATCCTTTGTGGGAGACTAATAAACCTGTGATTTCAAATTACCCTGAATTTGTGGCCTCCTTTCGAAGGGTATTTGATGTCCCGGCTCGCTCCTCCTCTGCTGCTAAACGACTCATGTCCATTCAGCAAGGTACAAGATCTGTTGCTCAGTATGCCATTGAGTTCCGTACGCTTGCTGCAGAGGTAGGTTGCAACAATGAAGCCCTTGTTGCCGCCTTCTTTCATGGGCTCTCTGATGCGATTAAAGACGAAGTTGCTGCCAGAGATTTACCAGAAGATCTCGAAGCATTGGTGTCTTTTTTTATCCTAATTGACATTAGACTAAGTGAGAGGCCCTCTTTCAAGGAGCGCTTGCAGAAGCCTCCTGTTTCGTTGTCTCCTACGTGTTCATTCCCACCCATGCCTCCCTCTCCTCCCATGCCTCCTGGTCCAGAGTCACCAGGTACTGCTGAGCCGATGCAGTTGGGATTCACGCGTCTCTCCGTGGCGGAGAGGGCCTTTAGGAGGAGGGAGGGGCTCTGCCTATATTGTGGGTTACAGGGCCACCTATGAAGTCTTGTCCTACACGGCCGGGAAACGCTCACACCTAAGGTCCTGTCAGGGGCAGACCTTGGGTGGTTTTTCCTCATCCCCGGAACCGCTAAAGGAGAAACCTTTGGTCACGTTTGTCCTTTCCTGGGTGGACTCCTCCATAGTCACCCAGGCTCTTGTTGACTCCGGTGCTGCGGGCTATTTCATTGACAGTGATTTTGCCTCTGTCTGTTCCGCTTGCTATTGAGGCCATTGATGACAGGCCCCTTCAGCCCGCACTCGTTGCTCACGAAACTGCTCCGTTATCCATGGCTGTTGGGGCTCTCCATTTTGAAACCCTCCAGTTCCAGGTGATAAACTCTCCGCATTTTCCGATTATTCTGGGTTATCCCTGGCTCCAAAAGCACAATCCCAGTCTCGACTGGCACAGGTCCGAAATTTTGTCGTCTCCGCAATGTATTTCCACTTGTCTTCAGAAACCAATTAAAGTCGTGTGCACGTCTTCGGTATCTCAATTGCCAGAGGAGTACAGAGAGTTTCTAGTTGTTTTTGACAAGGTGCGTGCCGGTACGTTGCCTCCTCACTGGTATAATAATTGTGCCATAGACCTGCAACCCGGAGCCATTCCTCCTCGGGCCGGGTTTACCCTCTGTCTATTGCGGAGAATTGTGCTATGGAGGAGTATGTTGCCGATGCTCTGTCGCGGGGGATCATCCGCAAATCCTGCTCTCCTGCAGGGGCTGGCTTCTTCTTTGTGAAGAAAAAGGGTGTCAAATTAAGACCATGCATCGATTATAGGGGTCTTAATTGACTTACCATTAAGAACGCTTACGGAACTCTTTGACCGCCTCAAGGGAGCTACAGTCTTTACTAAACTTTATTTGAGAGGAGCATACAATCTCGTTAGGATCAAGGAGGGCCACAAATGGAAAACAGCATTTAACACCAAGAGCGGGCATTATGAGTATCTTGTAATGCCCTTTGGCCTATGTAATGCTCCTACTGTTTTCCAGGAATTTATTAATGATGTCCTAAAAGATATGTTGCAACAGTGTCTTGTGGTGTACTTAGACGACATCCTCATACACTCACCCACACTTGAGGCTCATCGTTCTGATGTTACACAGGTTATTCAGAGACTACGTGAGAACGGCCTGTTTTGTAAACTCGAGAAATGTGAGTTACATCAGACTCAAGTAACCTTCCTAGGTTATGTTATCTCCGTTGCAGGGTTCTCCATGGATCCTGACAAGTTATCTGCAGTTCTGCAGTGGCCCCGCCCAGTTGATCCTCGGTCCATTCAACGTTTTTTGGGGTTCGCCAATTACTATAGAAAGTTTATTAAAAACTTTTCTTCCTTGGTCAAACCTATCACAGACATGACCCGTAAAAAGAATGATCCACTTCATTGGTCACCTACTGCCATTAAGGCCTTTGATAGTCTTAAGACTGCCTTTGCTGCCGCTCCAGTTCTGGCTCATCCTAACCCTGTCCTGCCTTTCATTCTTGAGGTCGATGCGTCTGAGACTGGAGTAGGTGCCTTCTTGTCTCAACGTCCTACACCTGACGGTTCCTTGCATTCGTGTGGTTTCTTCTCTAAGAAATTGTCTCCAGCGGAGTGCAATTATGAAATTGGCGACAGGCAATTACTGGCCATAATTTTGGCACTCAAGGAATGGAGGCATCTTCTCGAGGGTACTAGCGTGCCAGTGCTCATTCTTACTGACCACAAGAATTTAACTTATCTGAAGCAAAACGTTTGTCGCCCCGACAGGCCAGATGGGCGATATTTTTGTCTCTGTTTAATTATGTGGTCTCCTACCTGCCTGGTAGTAAGAATGTTAGGGCTGATGCCCTCTCTCGACAATTTTCGCCTCTGTCCAAGGAGGAGTCTGTACTTACTCCAGTTATACCTCCTGACCATATTTTGGCTACCATACATACTAATTTGACTTCTCCCTTGGGGGAGGAGATCCTGGCTGCACAAACCAATGCACCTCCTTAGAAACCTAGTGGTAAATGTTTTGTTCCTGAGAATCTTCGAACTAAACTTTTGCACACTTACCACTATCCTAAAGCCGCAGGTCACCCAGGCAAGAACGAAATGATTTGGTCTGTCACTCGACAATTCTGGTGGCCAGCTCTTCGTTCTGATGTTGCTGCGTATGTTGTCTCCTGCTCAGTTTGTGCACAGAATAAGACTCCTCGACATCTTCCTGTGGGTCTTCTACAACCTATCGCTAATGGTGAGCATCCTTGGACACATCTTTCCATGGACTTCATTGTCGAGCTCCCTGTTTCCAATGGCAATACTGTTATCTTTATGGTGGTTGACCGTTTTTCTAAAATGTCACATTGCATTCCCTTGAAGAAGTTGCCTACCGCTCAGGAGCTTGCTTCAATTTTTGCCCGGGAGGTCTTCCGTTTACATGGGTTACCCAAGGAGATAGTGTCGGACCGGGGTAGCCAGTTTGTCTCCAGAGTTTGGCGTTCCTTTTGTGCTCAAATGGGGATCCAGCTTTCCTTCACCCTCAATCCAATGGGGCTGCAGAACGGTCTAATCAAGGTCTGGAACAGTTCCTCCATTGCTATGTCTCGGATCACCACAATAATTGGTCTGAACTGTTACCTTGGGCAGAGTTTGCTCGAAATAGTGCTATTAATGCTTCCTCCAAGTTATCCCCGTTCATGGCGAATTATGGGTTTCAACCATCCTTGTTGCCCGATTCATTCATGTCTCAGGGTATTCCGGCTTTGGAGGAGCATCTCCGGCAACTCCATTCCACGTGGGAGCAGATTAAGGATTGCCTTCATCGTTCTATGCAGCGCCAAAAGTTCCAGGCTGATCGCAGGCGTCTGCCCGAGCGTTCATACCAGGTTGGTGAGAGTGTTTGGCTGTCCTCCCGCATCTTGAACCTTCGTGTGCCTTCCAATAAACTGGCTCCCCATGATGTTGGTCCTTTTGGAATACTCCAACGGGTCAATCATGTGGCCTACGCTCTTCCTCCTGCAATGCGCATCTCCAATGTTTTTCATGTCTCCCTCTTGAAACCATTGGTTTGTAATCAGTTTACCACTGTGTTGCCTCGTCCCCATCCTATTCTTTGTTGACAACCATGAGGAGTATGAGGTCAGCAGCATTATTGACTCTCGTATGTCCAGGGGCCGCTTACAGTATTTGGTTCACTGGAGGGGCTACGGTCTGGAGGAGCGTTCATGGGTTCCCTCCTCTGATGTTCATGCTCCCGCCCTCCTCCGTGCCTTCCATGCCCGTTTCCCCAATAAGCCTTTTGTCCTCCCGCAGGGGAGGGGTCGTTGAGGGGAGGGAACCGTCAGGGTTTTTTCCCTGCCTTGTTTGCCATGTGCTGCTGGCAGCCATTTTACTCACCTCTCTTGCTGACTCTGGTGCATACTGTGTGATGCTGCTCATTTACTGCACTTCCTTTTATGGCCAGACTGGTGTACATCATCCATGTGAGACAAGATGCAGTCTCAGAATTGTGATGTCATCGCTTATTATTTAAAGGGCCTCCGTTCAGTATGCTTTGCCCTTGCGTTGTTTCAGACCTGTCTGTGAGAGCTCCTGTGTATTACCTGGCTGTCTGATGTCCCTCCTGGTTCCTGATCCCTGTTTTTTTCCTGACTCTGCTGTTCTCCTTGTTCCTGATTCCGACTCGTCTGACTACTAGCTTTGGCTCCTCACTCGGCTCGTCTGACTACCAGCTCTGGTTTTGATTCCTGGCTTGTTATTTGACTTGTGGACTTTTTATTATTTTTTTGGTTTTAATAAAGGTGTGATGATTTTTGCACTTCTCATCTCAGTCTGATTCCTGGCACCCTGACAATCTGTCATTTGGAAGTATTCTCTCAGCTCTGTCATTCAGTTAGTTAATTCCAAAATATAATTCTTAAAAAAAAACATAATTTATGCTTACCTGATAAATTCCTTTCTTCTGTAGTGTGATCAGTCCACGGGTCATCATTACTTCTGGGATATTACTCCTCCCCAACAGGAAGTGCAAGAGGATTCACCCAGCAGAGCTGCATATAGCTCCTCCCCTCTACGTCACTCCCAGTCATTCGACCAAGGACCAACGAGAAAGGAAAAGCCAAGGGTGAAGTGGTGACTGGAGTATAAATTAAAAAATATTTACCTGCCTTAAAAACAGGGCGGGCCGTGGACTGATCACACTACAGAAGAAAGGAATTTATCAGGTAAGCATAAATTATGTTTTCTTCTGTTAAGTGTGATCAGTCCACGGGTCATCATTACTTCTGGGATACCAATACCAAAGCAAAAGTACACGGATGACGGGAGGGATAGGCAGGCTCTTTATACAGAAGAAACCACTGCCTGAAGAACCTTTCTCCCAAAAATAGCCTCCGATGAAGCAAAAGTGTCAAATTTGTAAAATTTGGAAAAAGTATGAAGCGAAGACCAAGTTGCAGCCTTGCAAATCTGTTCAACAGAGGCCTCATTCTTGAAGGCCCAAGTGGAAGCCACAGCTCTAGTAGAATGAGCTGTAATTCTTTCAGGAGGCTGCTGTCCAGCAGTCTCATAAGCTAAACGAATTATGCTACGAAGCCAAAAAGAAAGAGAGGTAGCGGAAGCTTTTTGACCTCTCCTCTGCCCAGAGTAAATGACAAACAGAGAAGACGTTTGTCGAAATTCCTTAGTTGCCTGTAAGTAAAATTTTAGAGCACGGACTACATCCAGGTTGTGCAGTAGACGTTCCTTCTTTGAAGAAGGATTTGGGCATAAAGAAGGAACAACAATCTCTTGATTGATATTCCTGTTAGTAACTACCTTAGGTAAGAACCCAGGTTTAGTACGCAGGACTACCTTATCCGAATGAAAAATCAAATAAGGAGAATCACAATGTAAGGCTGATAATTCAGAGACTCTTCGAGCCGAGGAAATAGCCATTAAAAATAGAACTTTCCAAGATAACAACTTTATATCAATGGAATGAAGGGGTTCAAACGGAACGCCCTGTAAAACATTAAGAACAAGGTTTAAACTCCATGGTGGAGCAACAGTTTTAAACACAGGCTTAATTCTGGCCAAAGCCTGACAAAAAGCCTGGACGTCAGGAACTTCTGACAGATGTTTGTGTAACAGAATGGACAGAGCTGAGATCTGTCCCTTTAATGAACTAGCAGATAAACCCTTTTCTAAACCTTCTTGTAGAAAAGACAATATCCTAGGAATCCTAACCTTACTCCAAGAGTAACCTTTGGATTCACACCAATATAGGTATTTACGCCATATCTTATGGTAAATCTTTCTGGTAACAGGTTTCCTAGCCTGTATTAAGGTATCAATAACTGACTCAGAAAATCCACGTCTTGATAAAATCAAGCGTTCAATTTCCAAGCAGTCAGCTTCAGAGAAGTTAGATTTTGATGTTTGAAGGGACCCTGTATCAGAAGGTCCTGTTTCAGAGGTAGAGACCAAGGTGGACAGGATGACATGTCCACCAGGTCTGCATACCAAGTCCTGCGTGGCCACGCAGGTGCTATTAGAATCACTGATGCTCTCTCTTGTTTGATTCTGGCAATCAATCGAGGAAGCAACGGGAAGGGTGGAAACACGTAAGCCATCCTGAAGTCCCAAGGTGCTGTCAGAGCATCTATCAGGACTGCTCCTGGATCCCTGGATCTGGACCCGTAACGAGGAAGCTTGGCGTTCTGTCGAGACGCCATGAGATCTATCTCTGGTTTGCCCCAACGTCGAAGTATTTGGGCAAAGACCTCCGGATGAAGTTCCCACTCCCCCGGATGAAAAGTCTGACGACATAAGAAATCCGCCACCCAGTTCTCCACTCCCGGGATGTGGATTGCTGACAGGTGGCAAGAGTGAGACTCTGCCCAGCAAATTATCTTTGATACTTCCATCATAGCTAGGGTGCTTCTTGTCCCTCCCTGATGGTTGATGTAAGCTACAGTCGTGATGTTGTCCGACTGAAACCTGATGAACCCCCGAGTTGTCAACTGGGGCCAAGCCAGGAGGGCATTGAGAACTGCTCTCAATTCCAGAATGTTTATTGGCAGGAGACTCTCCTCCTGACTCCATTGTCCCTGAGCCTTCAGAGAATTCCAGACGGCACCCCAACCTAGAAGGCTGGCGTCTGTTGTTACAATTGTCCAGTCTGGTCTGCTGAATGGCATCCCCCTGGACAGATGTGGCCGAGAAAGCCACCATAGAAGAGAATTTCTGGTCTCTTGATCCAGATTCAGAGAAGGGGATAAGTCTGAGTAATCCCCATTCCACTGACTTAGCATGCACAGTTGCAGTAGTCTGAGGTGTAAGCGTGCAAAGGGTACTATGTCCATTGCCGCTACCATTAAGCCGATTACCTCCATGCATTGAGCCACTGATGGGTGTTGAATGGAATGAAGGGTGCGGCAAGCACTTTGAAGTCTTGTTAGCCTGTCCTCTGTCAGGTAAATCTTCATTTCTACAGAATCTATAAGAGTCCCCAGGAAGGGAACTCTTGTGAGTGGAACGAGTGAACTTTTCTTTTCGTTCACCTTCCATCCATGTGACCTTAGAAATGCCAGCACTAACTCTGTATGAGACTTGGCAGTTTGAAAGCTTGAAGCTTGTATCAGAATGTCGTCTAGGTATGGAGCTACCGAGATTCCCTGCGGTCTTAGTACCGCCAGAAGAGCACCCAGAACCTTTGTGAAGATTCTTGGAGCTGTAGCCAATCCGAATGGAAGAGCCACAAACTGGTAATGCCTGTCTAGGAAGGCAAACCTTAGGTACCGATAATGATCTTTGTGAATCGGTATGTGAAGGTAAGCATCCTTTAAATCTACAGTGGTCATGTATTGACCCTCTTGGATCATAGGTAAAATTGTCCGAATAGTCTCCATCTTGAACGATGGAACTCTTAGGAATTTGTTTAGGATCTTTAAGTCCAGGATTGGTCTGAAAGTTCCCTCTTTTTTGGGAACCACAAACAGATTTGAGTAAAACCCCTGTCCCTGTTCCGATCGTGGAACTGGATGGATTACTCCCATTAACAAGAGCTCTTGTACGCAGCGTAGAAACGCCTCTTTCTTTGTCTGGATTGTTGACAATCTTGACAGATGAAATCTCTCTCTTGGAGGAGAGTATTTGAAGTCCAGAAGGTATCCCTGAGATATTATCTCTAGCGCCCAGGGATCCTGAACATCTCTTGCCCAAGCCTGGGCGAAGAGAGAAAGTCTGCCCCCCACTAGATCCGATCCCGGATCGGGGGCCCTCAATTCATGCTGTTTTAGGGGCAGCAGCAGGTTTCCTAGTCTGCTTGCCCTTGTTCCAGGACTGGTTAGGTTTCCAGCCTTGTCTGTAGCGAGCAACAGCTCCTTCCTGTTTTGGTGCAGAGGAAGTTGATGCTGCTCCTGCTTTGAAATTACGAAAGGAACGAAAATTAGACTGTCTAGTCTTGGCTTTGGCTTTGTCCTGAGGCAGGGCATGGCCTTTACCTCCTGTAATGTCAGCGATAATCTCTTTCAACCCGGGCCCGAATAAGGTCTGCCCTTTGAAAGGTAAATTAAGCAATTTAGACTTAGAAGTAACATCAGCTGACCAGGATTTTAGCCACAGCGCCCTGCGTGCCTGAATGGCGAATCCTGAATTCTTCGCCGTAAGTTTAGTAAGATGTACTACGGCCTCCGAAATGAATGAATTAGCTAGTTTAAGGACTCTAAGCCTGTCCGAAATGTCGTCCAGAGTAGCTGAACCAATGTTCTCTTCCAGAGACTCAATCCAGAATGCCGCTGCAGCCGTGATCGGCGCAATGCATGCAAGGGGTTGCAATATAAAACCTTGTTGAACAAACATTTTCTTAAGGTAACCCTCTAACTTTTTATCCATTGGATCTGAAAAAGCACAGCTATCCTCCACCGGGATAGTGGTACGCTTAGCTAAGGTAGAAACTGCTCCCTCCACCTTAGGGACCGTTTGCCATAAGTCCCTTGTGGTGGCGTCTATTGGAAACATTTTTCTAAATATCGGAGGGGGTGAGAACGGCACACCGGGTCTATCCCACTCCTTAGTAACAATTTCAGTAAGTCTCTTAGGTATAGGAAAAACCTCAGTACTCGTCAGGTACCGCAAATATTTATCCAACCTACACATTTTCTCTGGTATTGCAACTGTGTTACAATCATTCAGAGCCGCTAACACCTCCCCTAGTAATACACGGAGGTTTTCCAGTTTAAATTTAAAATTTGAAATATCTGAATCCAGTCTGTTTGGATCAGAACCGTCACCCACAGAATGAAGTTCTCCGTCCTCATGTTCTGCCACCTGTGACGCAGTGTCTGACATGGCCCTAATATTATCAGCGCACTCTGTTCTCACCCCAGAGTGATCACGCTTACCTCTTAGTTCTGGTAATTTAGCCAAAACCTCAGTCATAACAGTAGCCATATCCTGTAATGTGATTTGTAATGGCCGCCCCAGATGTACTCGGCGCTACAATATCACGCACCTCCCTCTGAGCGGGAGATGTAGGTACTGACACGTGAGGCGAGTTAGTCGGCATAACTCTCCCCTCGTTGTTTGGTGAAATTTGTTCAATTTGTACAGATTGACTTTTATTTAAAGTAGCATCAATACAGTTAGTACATAAATTTCTATTGGGCTCCACTTTGGCATTGCAACAAATGACACAGGTATCATCCTCTGAATCAGACATGTTTAACACACTAGCAAATAAACTTGCAACTTGGAAATACAATTCAATTAGAATAATATTAAAAAGTACTGTGCCTTTAAGAAGCACAGAAGATCTATGACAGTTGAAAATTAATAAATTGAAACAGTTATAGCCTCAATCCTTGTAAACAACACAACTTTAGCAAAGGTTTAATCCCATTAGCAAAGATAACAAATTCTGAAAGCAGGAAACAAATTACAGAATAAACGTTTTTTATCTCAGTCAAACTATAATTCTCACAGCTCTGCTGAGAGAAATTACCTCCCTCAAAATAAGTTTTGAAGACCCCTGAGCTCTGTAGAGATGAACCGGATCATGCAGGGAATACAATGAGTTGCTGACTGAAATATTTGATGCATAGAAAAAGCGCCAAAAAACGGCCCCTCCCCCTCACACACAGCAGTGAGGGAGAACAGAAACTGTCAGAAAAACAGATTAAGCAACTGCCAAGTGGAAAAATAGTGCCCAAACATTTATTCACTCAGTACCTCAGCAAATGAAAACGATTTTACATTCCAGCAAAAACGTTAAACATAATCTCTAGTTATTAAACAGCTTTATGTATTTCTTACAGTGTAATTCTAGTGAAGTACCATTCCCCAGAATACTGAAGTGTAAAGTATACATACATGACATTATATCGGTATGGCAGGATTTTCTCATCAATTCCATTGTCAGAAAATAAAAACTGCTACATACCTCTATGCAGATTCATCTGCCCGCTGTCCCCTGATCTGAAGTTTACCTCACTCCTCAGATGGCCGAGAACAGCAATATGATCTTAACTACTCCGGCTAAAATCATAGCAAAACTCTGGTAGATTCTTCTTCAAACTCTGCCAGAGAGGTAATAACACACTCCGGTGCTATTTTAAAATAACAAACTTTTGATTGAAGATATAAAACTAAGTATAATCACCATAGTCCTCTCACACATCCTATCTAGTCGTTGGGTGCAAGAGAATGACTGGGAGTGACGTAGAGGGGAGGAGCTATATGCAGCTCTGCTGGGTGAATCCTCTTGCACTTCCTGTTGGGGAGGAGTAATATCCCAGAAGTAATGATGACCCGTGGACTGATCACACTTAACAGAAGAAAAAAATATGTATAAATATATACACAACGTAAACTTAGCTATGGTTATACTAGTTATTCACAGTGTAACTCTCTCTCTATATCTATATAAAAATATATATCTATCTATCTTATATATATATATATATATATATATATATATATATATATATATATATATATATATATATATATATATATATATATATATATATATATATATATACACACACACACACACACACACACACACACATATACATATACACACACAAAGAGAAATGCACTCACAGGAACGAACAACCAGCTCAATACCATTGTTAGCCTGTTCTATGGTGATTTACCACCTGGGTGCAACTTCTTTTAGCCCAGCAATGCTTTTCACAGAGTAGAACTTTCCTGTAGTATATCAGTCTGATCCCGCCTATTACGGTCAGTCCAGCGCCGAAATACCAGGCAATTCCTCTCTGAACAAGGAACAAAGCAACCCCAGACGATCGTTTCTGCCTTCATTGGGCCTCGTCAGTGAGGTGTAGCAGTATTCCTCTAAGCACACTGAGCAAGGAGTCTACGTCTGATTTCCCCTTTTTCCCATAGGGAGACTATTTAGTCTATAATGAAGAAATAGTTTCTGGTGGATCGTTGTTTGGGAAACCTTCCTTTAGAAGAGCTGCATTAACACCCTTTCTCAACTTCACCTTTGGAGAACAAACTGCCCTATCCTACGTGACTGTGCAACTTTGTGGATATCTGCAGATCATCATGAAAGGACAGTACTCTCTGTATGTATATATATATATATATATATATTTTCATATGTTTATTATTTTTATATCAATATCTATTTACACAAATTTATAGTGCTTTTTAAAAATTATACAAGATATATATATATATATATATATATATATATATATACATACATACATACATACATACATACATACATATAAAAAAAAAAAAAATCATGTAAGTTTAGTGGTCCCTGAGGTCCGAAAGGTTGGTGACCCCTGCTTTAAACAATTAACCTGAAGATCTAATCACTAATCAAGGGGAAACTGGGCCGATTATTGAATTTAATGCCCTAGAGGGATATACTTTCCAGTATTGCTAATATAGCGGTTTTGCTGCTACCGTAACCTATAGACATGACAGCTTGCTATAGACCTTACTATTTTTGTACTGCAAACTGTAATATTATCAGGCTTTTTCCTGGTTTATTTGGAACGTCAGCAGTGCTCTATTTTCTAGTTTTTAACTCATTTATTGCTACATGCAAACATTTTATTGGTGGCATGGTCCACAACTTTATTTTAATTTAAATCATTATTAAACGTTATGTTTTAATTTTTTCTACACTAATCACCGCACTCCATACATATTGTGTACTGTAACTACCTTGCAAGTGTGCCATAAAATGCTTCTGTCCTATTCTCTCTGATATTTTGTTAATAATCTATCCCCCGACACAGCGCACAGGCTTTATATGTCATGCAATGAGATTAGCAGCGGCAAGTGATGCTTTGTGTAGCCAAACACACCATTATTTGGTGTGATATTTTTAGAGCCCTAGAGTGCCAATAGCTTCAGCTGAGAGTGTAACTCAAAATTGTCCATAGACTTAAATTCAATGGAGTTTTAAGGAATTACAGTGCAGACATATAGAGAAGTGCAAACACACAAACAAAGCTGAGTAAACTTAATATATATTTGTCTTACCACCAAGATACCTGCAAACGCACGCAAATTTTTCACTAGATCTAGAACTGTGCCAGCCACTAATGCCATCACCTAGATATAAAGACAAGGCTAAATTAATTTGCTGGTCAAGATATCCGTTTGAATATGAGCATACTGAAAGAATCCACACACACCTTCATATTAGGGATGATGCGCAGAAATCTGAAGACGATAAACATGTTGACAAGACGCACCATCTCCCATAGCGACAATAAACCGTGCACTTCTGGCATCCTATAATAAACAAGAGGAAAAGCTCAGGACATCTGTAACCCAGAAATATGTAGATACATTCACTAAGTCAGACTATCAGACACACAGAATATGCACTGCCTAATGGCGCTAACTAAACATTCAAGTCCATACAGAGTAAACAAACAGGGTCTTATACTGTGGGTAAACACATAAAACTTAAGATATAAAAAGGAAAATACGGGACACCGCATCATCATTTTTTTTTTGCCCCTTTAATGTTTTCCTAATGATCCAGTTTAGCTGTAATCATTTTACTACACTACAGCAGATAGATCCTTTACTTTTTTTGCAATTTGAAGTAGCTGATTATGCCTGTTATATATTCATCTGTATAGAAAATGTCTGTACTTAAAAGGGACAGTCTACTTGAAATGAGTTATAATAATCCCTTTATTACCCATTTCCCAGTTTTGCATAACCAACACTATTACATTAATATACTTTTTACCTCTGTGATTACCTTGTATCTAAGCCTCTGCAGACTGCCTCAACTTAGTTCTTTTAACAGACTTGCATTTTTGCCAATCAGTCCTGACTCATAAATAACTCCACGGGAGTGAGCACAGTGTTATCTATATGGCACACATGAGCTAGCACTCTCAAACTGTGAGAAACTGACAAAATGCACTGAGATAAAAGGCGGCCCTTAAAGGCTTTAAGATCAGTTTATGAGTATACCTAGGTTTAGCTTTCAAGAAATATTACCAAGAAAAAGCAAATTTGATGATAAAAGTAAAAGTGGAAAGATGTTTAAAATGGCATGCCCTATCTGAATTATGAACGTTTAATTTTTACTTGACTGTCCCTTTAAGTAATGTTGCAATAGAAAAAGCTATGTAAAAAAGAAGGTTTAGATAAAATAATGCTCCCTGTGGGGGGCTGTGACAGAGAGGTACTAAAACGTTAATTTTCCATTGTTCTCTCCAAGTATTGACCTTTGAGTAAACCGTGATAAATAAGGAGAACCTCAAGTAAATATTTAGAAAGAGCAGATAATGAGACTACTGTACTCTCACTACAAGCTCAGCCCCTTGTAATGTGTTGTGGTTTTAATTAGAAGCAATAACTATTTCATATAAAACAATAAACCTAAAGAACACATTTTCCATACATTTTAAGCTCTGTAGCTGGTTTAACAAGTCATTTGAAACACATTTAGGGAAAAAATGTCCCTTTAATATCAATTCATGCAATGTCAACATCATTTTACATCACTTTATAATCAGCACTTTAAAAACATCCAAACACTTAATAGCTAAGATAAAGGAACACTGCACTGTATTTGCACTATTAATCAACCCAGAAAACAAAGGAGGCCATTAACACAAGGACTTGGCACATATAAAAGTGAAAACCCTTGTGAAAAATGCTTTCTGATGAATTTAAATATTTGTGAGGGGTCTAAATGTAAAGTATTGGAAGTGGTTTTGCAGTGTGATATTTAATATTACAAAGCAAGAATTTCACGCTCTTGTTTTATTCCGTTCTTTAACCTTAATAACTATCGGCCAGATTACGAGTTTTGTGTTATGGCTCATAACGCTGCTTTTTCACTACCGCTGCTATTACGAGTCTTGTAGATATAGCTGTACCGCACACTTCTTTGGCCGTAACGCAACGTAACTACCGCACCTTTCAAAAAGTCCTTTTTCAATGGGACTTCCATAGCGCCGATATTACGAGTTTTGCCTGGGAGGCCAAAAAGTGAGCGGTACACCCCATACCGACAAGATTCGTACTGCCATCTAAAGTCAGTAGTTATGGTTTTTGTGCTACAAACCTGTAGCATAAAACTCATAACTAAAGTGTTACAAAAGTACACCAACACCCATAAACTACCTATTAACCCCTAAACTGAGGCCCTCCCGCATCACAAATACTATAATAAAATTATTAAACCCTAATCTTCCACTCCGGACATCGCTGCCACTATAATAAACATATTGACCCCTAAACCACCACACTCCCGCATCACAAACACTAGTTAATTATTAACCCCTTATCTGCCGCCCCTAACATAGCCGCCACCTACATTACACTTATTAACCCCTAATCTACCGCCCCAACACTATACTAAAGTTATTAAACCCTAAACCTCTGGCCTTCCACATCACTAACACTAAATAAATATATTAGCCCCTAAACCTAACTCTAACCCTAACCTTTAATATAATTAAAATAAATCTAAATAAAAATGACTATCATTAACTAAATAATTCCTATTTAAAACTAAATACTTACCTATAAAATAAACCCTAACCTAGCTACAATATAACTAATAGTTACATTGTAGCTATCTTAGGTTTTATTTTTATTTCACAGCTAAGTTTGTATTTATTTTAATTAGGTAGACTAGTGTAGTAAATAGTTATTAACTATTTACTAACTATCTAGTTAAAATAAATACAAATTTACCTGTAAAATAAAACTTAACCTGCCTCACATTTACACCTAACATTAAACTAAAATTAAATAAATTACATTAAATACAATTCTCTAAATTACAAAAAAAAATCAAACACTAAATTACACAAAACAAAAAAGAAATGATCAAATAATTAAACTAATTACACCTAATCTAATAGCCCTATCAAAATAAAAAAGACCCCCCAAAATAAAAAAAAAACCTAGCCTACAATAAACTAAACTACCAATAGCCCTTAAAAAGGCCTTTTGCAGGGCATTGCCCCAAAGAAATCAGCTTTTACCTGTAAAACAAAAATACAAACAAACCCCAACAGTAAAACCCACCACCCACACAACCAAACCCCCCAAATAAAATCCTGTCTAAAAAACATAAGCTCCCCCATTTGGATGGGCATTGCCCTTAAAAGGGCATTTAGCTCTTTTTCTGTGCTCAAACCCCTAATATAATAATAAAACCCACCCAATAAACCCTTAATAAAACCTAACACTAACCCCCAAAGATCCACTTACAGTTTTTGAAGACCAGACATCCATCCTCATCAAGCTGGGAGAAGTTTTCATCCAAGTGACAAGAAGTTGTCCTCCAGGCGGGCGGAAGTCTTCATCCAGACGGCATCTTCTATCTTCGTCCTTCCGACGCAGAGCGGGTCCATCTTCAAGATATCCGGCGCGTCCTTTAAATGACGTCATCCAAGATAGTCTCCCTTGAATTCCGATTGGCTGATAGAATTCTATCAGCCAATCGGAATTTAAGGGACGCCATCTTGGATGACGTCATTTAAAAGGAAACTTCATTCTTCAGTAGCTAGCGAAAGAGAGGATGCTCCGCGCTGGATGTCTTGAAGATGGACCCGCTCCGCGTCGGAAGGATGAAGATAGAAGATGCCGTCTTGATGAAGACTTCTGCCCGCCTGGAGGACGACTTCTTGCGGCTTGGATGAAGACTTCTCCCGGCTTCGTTGAGGACCTCTGCCCGCTTGGATGAAGACTTCTCCCGGCTTGATGAGCATGGATGTCCGGTCTGCAAAAATTGTAAGTGGATCTTCGGGGGTTAATGTTAGGTTTTATTAAGGGTTTATTGGGTGGGTTTTATTTTCAGATTAGGGGTTTGGGCACAGAAAAAGAGCTAAATGCCATTTTAAGGGCAATGCTCATCCAAACGCCCTTTTCAGGGCAATGGGGAGCTTAGGTTTTTTAGATAGGATTTTATTTGGGGTGTTTGGTTGTGTGTGTGGTGGGTTTTACTGTTGGGGCGTTGTTTGTATTTTTTTTTTTTACAGGTAAAGGAGCCAATTTCTTTGGGGCAATGCCCCGCAAAAGGCCCTTTTAAGGGCTATTGGCAGTTTAGTTTAGGCTAGGGTTTTTTTTATTTTGGGGGGGCTTTTTTATTTAGATAGGGCTATTAGATTAGGTGTAATTAGTTTAAATTTTTGATAATTTCTTTTTTATTTTGTGTTATTTAGTGTTTATTATTTTTTGTAATTTAGCCAATTGTATTTAATTAATGTAATTTATTTAATTTTAGTGTAATGTTAGGTGTTATTTAGATTTATTTTAATTATATTAAAGTTAGGGGTGTTAGGGTTAGACTTAGGGTTAGGTTTAGGGGTTAATATATTTATTTAGTGTTAGAGATATGGGAGGCCAGAGGTTTAAGGGTTTAATAACTTTAGTATAGTGGGTGGCGGCGATGTTAGGGACGGCAGATTAGGGGTTAATAAGAGTAATGTAGGGTTTATGTTAGGGTGTTAGGTTTAAACATAAATTTTCTTTCCCCATAGGAATCATTGGGGCTGCGTTTCGGAGCTTTACGTTCCTTTATTGCAAGTTTTTTTTTTAGCTGGCTCTCCCCATTGATGTCTCTTAGGAAATCATGCACGAGCACGTAAAACCAGCTCAAAGCAGCGCTGGTATTTGTGTGCGGTATGGAGCTCAACGCAACCATATTGCCCGCTAACGCAGGTTTTTGGAAAACCTGTAATAGCAGCGCTATTAAAGGTGAGCGGTGGAAATAACTTGCAAGTTATTACCAAGCCGCTCATAACGCAAAACTCGTAATCTGGCCGTATGTGTTTAATCCCTAAAAAGGAGTTAAACACATAGGGAAAGTCTTGAAGATCCTAAGCCGAACATGGTCAGTCAACCAATCGGGGAGTGGAAATCGTACAACCTTGCCAATCAACGGCTGTGTTATGCTTGAAAGCTGCAAGCCTTGCAGCTCCTAAACATAAAACTTTGCCTATTAGCAGTAGTTAAACACTAACGGCTAGATTTAGAGTTCTGCGGCCAAAGGGGTGCGTTAGCTACGCGTGTATTTTTCCCCCAGCACCTTTTAAATACCGCTGGTATTTAGAGTTCACAGAATGGCTGCGTTAGGCTCCAAAAAGGGAGCGAAGAGCATAATTTACCGCCGCTGCAACTCTCAATACCAGCGGTGCTTACGGACGCGGCCAGCTTCAAAAACGTGCTCGTGCACGATTCCCCTATAGAAAACAGAATTTATGTTTACCTGATAAATTTCTTTCTCCAACGGTGTGTCCGGTCCACGGCTTCATCCTTACTTGTGGGATATTCTCTTCCCCTACAGGAAATGGTAAAGAGAGCACCCAGCAAGAGCTGTCCATATAGCTGCCCCTCTGGCTCCGCCCCCCAGTCATTCGACCGACGGTTAGGAGAAAAAGGAGAAACTATAGGGTGCCGTGGTGACTGTAGTGTATAAAGAAAGAAATTTTTCAAACCTGATTAAAAAAGCCAGGGCGGGCCGTGGACCGGACACACCGTTGAAGAAAGAAATTTATCAGGTATACATAAATTCTGTTTTCTCCAACATTGGTGTGTCCGGTCCACGGCTTCATCCTTACTTGTGGGAACCAATACCAAAGCTTTAGGACACGGATGAAGGGAGGGAGCCAAACCAGGTTACCTAAACGGAAGGCACCACGGCTTGCAAAACCTTTCTCCCAAAAATAGCCTCCGAAGAAGCATAAGTATCAAATTTGTAAAATTTGGCAAAAGTATCAGAGAAGACCAAGTCGCTGCCTTACAGATCTGATCAACAGAAGCCTCATTCTTGAAGGCCCATGTGGAAGCCACAGCTCTAGTAGAATGAGCTGTTAATTCGTTCAGGAGGCTGCCGTCCGGCAGTCTCATAAGCCAATCGGATGATGCTTTTCAGCCAAAAAGAAAGAGAGGTAGGCAGTAGCTTTCTGCCCTCTCCTCTTACCAGAATACACAACAAACAAGGATGATGTCTGTCTGAAATCCTTTGTTGCTTCTAAATAGAACTTTAAGGCACGAACCACATCTAGATTGTGCAACAAACGTTCCTTCTTTGAAACTGGATTCGGACACAGAGAAGGAACAACAATTTCCTGGTTAATATTCCTGTTGGAAACGACCTTTGGAAGAAAACCAGGCTTGGTACGTAAAACTACCTTATCTGTATGGAATACCAGATAGGGAGAAGTACACTGCAAAGCAGATAGTTCAGAAACTCTTCTAGCAGAAGAAATAGCAACCAAAAACAGAACTTTCCAAGATAGTAACTTAATATCTATGGAATGCATGGGTTCAAACGGAACCCCCTGAAGAACTGAAAGAACTAAATTTAGACTCCAAGGAGAGTCATGGGTCTGTAAACAGGCTTGATTCTAACTAACGCCTGTACAAAACGCCTGTACAGACGTTTGTGTAACAAAACAGCAGATATTTGTCCTTTTAAGGAACTAGCTGACAAACCTATCTCCAGACCTTCTTGGAGAAAGGAAAGTATCCTAGGAATTTTAATTTTACTCCAAGGGAATCCCTTGGATTCACAACCAACGAATATATTTTTGCCATATCTTATGGTAAATCTTCTTAGTTACAGGTTTCTGGCTTGAACCAGAGTATCTATGACTGTATCTGAAAACCCACGCTTAGATAGAAACAAGCGTTCAATTTCCAAGCAGTCAGTTGGAGGAGAGACTAGATTTTGGATGTTCGAACGGACCTTGTACTAGAAGATTCCTGCCTCAAAGGTAGCTTCCATGGTGGGAGCCAATGACATATTTCACCAGGTCTGCATACCAAGTCCTGCGTGGCACGCAGTGGCTATTAGAATCACCGAGGCCTGCTCCTGTTTGATCCTGGGCTACAAGCCTGGAAGGAGAGGGAACGGTGAAATACATAAGCTAGGTTGAACGACCAAGGCGCCACTAATGCCATCCACCAGTGTCGCCTTGGGATCCCTGGATCTGACCCGTATCGAGGAATCTTTGCGTTCTGGCGAGACGCCATCAGATCCATATCTGGAATGCCCCATAGTTGAGTTGACTGGGCAAAAACCTCCGGGTGGAGTTCCCACTCCCCCGGATGAAAAGTCTGACGACTCAAATAATCCGCCTCCCAGTTGTCCACTCCTGGGATGTGAATTGCAAGATAGGTGGCATGAGTGATCCTCCGCCCATTGGATGATCTTGGATACCTCTCTCATCACTAAGGAACTATTTGTTCCCCCTGATGATTGATGTACGCTACAGTCGTCATGTTGTCCGACTGGAACCTTATGAATTTGGCCTTTGCTAGGTGAGGCCACGCCAGGAGAGCCATTGACAATCGCTCATCAGTTCTAAAATGTTTATCGGAAGAAGAGAACTCTTCTCGAGACCATAGACCTTGAGCTTTCAGAGAGTCCCAGACTGCACACCCAGCCTAAGAGGACGGGGCGTCGGTCGTGACAATGACCCATTCCTGGTCTGCGGAAACTCATTCCCTAGAAGACGTGATCGTGAGACAACCACCTAGCGAGAGAATCCCTGGTTACCTGGTCTACTTGAATCTGGGGGAGACAAGTCTGCATAGTCCCCATTCCACTGATTGAGCATGCACAGTTGTAATGGTCTTAGATGAATTCGAGCAAAAGGAACTATGTCCATTGCTGCAAACCATCAATCCTACTACTTTCATGCACTGAGCTATGGAAGGCTGAAGAATAGAGTGAAGAACTTGACAAGCGTTTAGAATGCTTTGACTTTCTGAACCTCTGTCAGAAAGATCTTCATTTCTAAAGAATACTATTATTGTTCCCAAAAAGGGGAACTCTTGTGTTGACGAGACAGGGAACTCTTTTTCTACGTTCACCTTCCACCCGTTGAGTTCTGAGAAAGGGCTAGAACAATGTCTGTATGAGCCTTTTGCTTTGGAAAGAGACGATGCTTGGATTAGAATGTCGTCTAGGTAAGGTGCTACAGCAATGCCCCTTCCTCGGTCGTAGAACCGCTAGAAGGGACCCTAGCACCTTTGTGAAGATTCTGGGAGCAGTGGCTAAACCGAACGGAAGAGCCATGAGACTGGTAATGTTTGTCCATAAAGGTGAACCTCAGGAACTATGATGATCTTTGTGGATAGGAATATGGGGGGGGAAGGTACGCATCCTTTAAGTCCACGGTTAGTCATATATTGACCCTCCTGGATTGTTGTAAAATTGTCCGAAATGGTTTCCATTTTGAATGATGGAACTCTGAGGAATTTGTTTTAGAATTTTTAGATCCAGAATTGGCCTGAAAGTTCCTCTTTTTTGGAACTACAAACAGGTTTGAGTAAAAACCCGAGACCCTTGTTCCGCTGTTGAACTGGGTTTAGTCACTCCCCATTTTTAATAGGTCTTCCTACGCAATGTAAGAAATGCCTGTCTCTTTATCTGGTCTGAAGATAAGCGAGACACGTGGAACCTTCCCCTTGGAGGAAGTTCCTTGAACTCTTAGAAGATACCCCAGGAGAGACTATTTCTAGTGCCCAGGGGATCCAGAACGTCTCTTGCCCAAGCCTGAGCGAAGAGAGAAAGTCTGCCCCTACTAGATCCGTCCTGTTTACCTTGTTCCAGCCTTGCAAACGGTTTCCATGCTGGCTTAGGCTGGGAAGAGTTGCTTCTTGTCTGGAGGGCCGCAGAATTAAGGTAGGAAAATTCTGATTGGCTGATGGAATCAGCCAATCAGATTCAAGTTCAAATCCGATTGGCTGATTGGATCAGCCAATCAGATTGAGCTCACATTATATTGCTGATCGGAACAGCCAATAGAATGCAAGCTCAATCTGATTGGCTGATTGGATCAGCCAATCTGATTGAACTTGAATCTGATTGGCTGATTCACAGCCAATCAGGAATTTCCTACCTTAATTCGATTGGCTGATAGAATCCTATTCAGCCAATCGGAATTCGAGGGACTCCATCTTGAGTTGACGTCCCTTAAAGGAAACCTTCATTCGTCGTCTAGTCGTCGGAAGAAGGAGGATGGATCCGCGCCGGAGATCGTTCAAGATTGGGAGCCGCTCGTCATCGGATGGAAGAACATAGAAGATGCCACATGGATGAAGATGTTTGCCGGTCCGGGATCTCCTCTTCCTGCCCGGGTAGGATGAAGACTTCTGCCGAAGATGGACTTCTTCAGCCGCCGCTTGGATCAAGACTTCAGCCGGAGGATGGACGTTCGGCCACCCGCTTGGGCTTGGATCAAGACATCGGAGCCTGGACCGAGCGATGATACCGCGGTGGTGGTGAAGATAAGGGTAGGAAGATCTTCAAGGGCTTAGTGTCAGGTTTATTTAAGGGGGTTTGTGTTAGATTAGGGGGTATGTGGGTGGTTGGGTTGTAATGTTGGGGGGGGGTATTGTATGTTTTTTTTTCCAGGCAAAAGAGCTGAATTCTTTGGGGCATGCCCCGCAAAAGGCCCTTTTAAGGGCTGGTAAGGTGAAAGACCTTTTCTATTTTAATTTTAGAATAGGGTAGGGCATTTTTTTTATTTTGGGGGGTTATTTTATTAGGGGGCTTAGAGTAGGTGTAATTAGTTTAAAATTGTTGTAATATTTTTCTAATGTTTGTAAATATTTTTTTATTTTTTGTAACAGTTCTTTTTTATTTTTTGAACTTTAGTTAGTTTATTTAATTGTATTTATTTGTAGGTATTTGTATGTAATTAATTTATTGATAGTGTAGTGTTAGGTTTAATTGTAACTTAGGTTAGGATTTATTTTACAGGTAATTTTGTAATTATTTTAACTAGGTAGCTATTAAATAGTTATTAACTATTTAATAGCTATTGTACCTGGTTAAAATAAATACAAAGTTGCCTGTAAAATAAATATTAATCCTAAAATAGCTACAATATAATTATAATTTATATTGTAGCTATATTAGGATTTATTTTACAGGTAAGTATTTAGCTTTAAATAGGATTAATTTATTTAATAAGAGTTAATTTATTTCGTTAGATAAAAATTATATTTAACTTAGGGGGGTGTTAGTGTTAGACTAAGCTTTAGGGGTTAATAAATTTATTAGAGTAGCGGTGAGGTCCGGTCGGCAGATTAGGGGTTAATACTTGAAGTTAGGTGTCGGTGATGTTAGGGAGGGCAGATTATGGGTTAATACTATTTATTATAGGGTTATTGAGGCGGGAGTGAGGCGGATTAGGGGTTAATACATTTATTAGAGTAGCGGTGAGGTCCAATCGGCAGATTAGGGGTTAATAATTGTAGGTAGGTGGAGGCGACGTTGGGGGCGGCAGATTAGGGGTTAATAAATATAATAGAGGGGTCGGCGGTGTTAGGGGCAGCAGATTAGGGGTACATAGGGATAATGTACGTTGCGGCGGTGTGCGGTCGGCAGATTCGGGATTAAAAAAATTTAATAGAGTGGCGGCGATGTGGGGGGGCCTCGGTTTAGGGGTACATAGGTAGTTTATGGGTGTTAGTGTACTTTAGAGCACAGTAGTTAAGAGCTTTATGAACCGGCGTTAGCCCAGAAAGCTCTTAACTCCTGGCTTTTTTCTGCGGCTGGAGTTTTGTCGTTAGATTTTTAACGCTCACTTCAGCCACGACTCTAAATACCGGCGTTAGAAAGATCCCATTGAAAAGATAGGATACGCAAATGACGTAGGCGGCTCTGCGGTATGGAAAAGTCGCGGCTGAAAAGTGAGCGTTAGACCCTTTCCTGACTGACTCCAAATACCAGCGGGCGGTAAAAACCAGCGTTAGGAGCCTCTAACGCTGGTTTTGACGGCTAACGCCAAACTCTAAATCTAGGCGATAGTTTTTTTAGGGTCAGTAATGCAAAAAATGCAAAATACAAAAGAAAGCTTCAGTATATTTACAATTAAGGATTGTATCAAATTGGTGTTGTAATCCATGTTTCAGTGTATTTAAAAAGGTGCATTTAAGGGACAGGAAACCTCAAACTTTTCTTTCATGATTCGCATAGAGCATACAATTTCAAACAACTTTCCAATTTACTTCTATTATCAAATCTGCTTTATTATCTTGTTATCCTTTGCTGAAGCATTAGTGGCAGCTATAGTAACTCATCTAGTTAGTCAATCACAAGAGACAAATGTGTGCAGGCACCAATCAGCAGCTAGCTCCCACTAGTGTAGGATATGTGCGTATCCGTTTTCAAAATGGGATACCAAGAGGATAAAGCACATTTGAATATAGAAGTGAATTTAAAAGGGCCTTAAAAACATAAATTTATGCTTACCAGATAAATGACTTTCCTTCCGGATAGGGAGAGTCCACGGCTTCATACCTTACTGTTGGGAAATACAACACCTGGCCACCAGAGGAGGCAAAGACACCCCAACCAAAGGCTTAAATATCCCTCCCACTTCCTCATTCCCCAGTCATTCTGCCGAGTGACTAGGAAAAATTAGGAGAAACATTAGGGTATAAATGGTGCCAGAAGAATTCAATAAATAATAGGGGACCTCCCCTAGACAAGAAAAAAAACGGGTGGGGGCCGTGGACTCTTCCTATCCGGAAGAAAAGGAATTTATCTGGTAAGCATAAATTATGTTTTCTTCCTAAGATAGGGAGAGTCGACGGCTTCATTCCTTACTGTTGGGAAAACTATACCCAAGCTTCAGAGGACACTGAATGAATAACGGGAGGAAATAAAAAGGAAGAGGTGGACCCTATTCTGAGGGCACCACAGCCTGTAAAACCTTTCTCCCGAAAGCTGCTTCAGCCGAAGCAAAAACATTAAACTTGTAAAATTTTGATAAAGTATGTAAAGGAGGACCAGGTAGCGCCTTACAAATCAGATCCATAGAGGCCTCGTTCTTAAAGGCCCAAGAGAAAGCCACTGCTCTAGTGGAATGGGCCGTTATCCTCTCAGGAAGATGATGTCCTGCCGTCTCGTAAGCTAAGCGGATGACACTCCTTAACCAAAAAGATAGGGGTGTCGAAGTAGCCTTCTGCCCCTTACGCTTCCCTGAATAGACAACAAACAAAGAGGAAGATTGTCTAAACTCCTTAGTAGCCTGAAGATAGAACTTCAAGGCGCGAACCACATACAAATTGTTAAGTAAGCGTTCCTTCGATGAAGAAGGATTAGGACACAAGGAATGACCCTCAATCTCCCTGATGTTGCGATCTGACACAACCTCAGGAAGAAAACCTAATTTTAGTACGTAGAAAAACTGCCTTACTCTGTATGTAAAATCAGATAAGGGGGCTCACATAGCAAAGCAGAGATCTCAGAAACTCTGCGCGCAGAATCAATAGCCAATAAAAAGAGAACCTTCCATAATAAACCAATTTAATGTCAACGGAATCAGAGGCCCAAACGGAACCTGTTGCAAAACCTGAAGAACAAGACTTAGGCTCCAAGGAGGAGCCCCAGATCTAAACATAGGCCTGATCCTAATCAGAGCCTTAACAAGGACTGCACGTCTGGAAGCTCAGCCAGTCTTTTGTGCCAATAAAACTGACAGGGCTGAAATCTGTCCACTCAGGGAACTAGCAGAAAGGCCTTTCCTCCAGCCCATCCCTGGAGAAAAGATAAGAGTTCACTGGCAACCTTAACTCTGTGCAGGAAAAAACACGCTCTCTACACACCAGAAAAAGTAAGGTTCTCCACACCTTTGTGGTAGATTACGCAGAGTAACTAGTTTACCGGGTTTGAATAAGAGTATTCAATGACACTCTCAGAGAGAAACTCACTTAGCTAAGACTAAGCGTTCACATCTCCACACAGTCAGCCTCAGAGAATCTAGATTTTGATGAACAAATGGACCTTGTATCAGCAGATTTCTGCGACAATGGTAACCTTTCAAGTTAGAAGCGGTAACGAGGGAAAATATGAGTTTTAACCTCCAGGGCACTGCTAGTGCATCTATTAGATCCGCTTAGGAATCCCTCAATCTCGACCCGTACCTGGGTAGCTTGGTACTGAGACGGGACAAACCATGAGATCTATCTCTGGCGTCCCCCACTTGCTGCATATCTCTGCAAACAGCTCGGGATGAAGAGACCATTCCCCTGGATGGAAGGATTGCCTGCTGAAAAAATCCGCCTCCCAGTTGGCCACACCCCGGAATGTGGATCGCTGACAGTGAGCAGCTGTGGGCCTCCGCCCATTCCAGAATCTGAGAGATACTTCCTTCATCAGCAAAGAACTTCTCGTTCCCCCCTGATAGTTGATGTAAGCACTGAGGTTATATTGTCTGATTGGAATCTGATAAACTGGGACAAACCTAGAAAAGGCCACGCTTTCAAGGCCTTGAAAATTGCCCATAGTTCCAAAATATTGATCGGGAGGGAGGACTCTTGAGTCCACAACCCCTGTGCCTTTCTGGCACTCCAAACAGCTCCCCATCCGTATAGGCTTGCGTCTGTAGTCACAATCTCCCAGGATGGTCTTAAGAAGCATGTCCCTCGGGACAGATGATCTGGACAGGGCCACCAGAGAGCGATTGTCTCGACCGTTTTTTTAAAACAATCTGTTGAGACAGATCTGAATGATGGCCGTTCCACAGCCTCAGCATGCACAGTTGTAAAGGTCTGAGACGGAACCTGGCAAAAGGACTGATGTCCATGCAGGACACCATCAGACCAATCACCTCTATACACTGAGCCACAGAGGGACTCAAGGAGGTCCGGAGGGCAAGACATGCCGAAGTTAGCTGTGCAACGTCTCTGGTCTGGTCCTCATGGATATGAGTCTATTATAGTACCCAGGAATTCCACTCTGGTACTTGGGGATAAGAACTCTTTTTTTTTTTTACAAGTTTATCTTCCATCCATGTGATCGAAGAAGACTGAGAAGGTACTCCGAAAATTCTTCAGCAAGATGAAAGGATGGTGCTTGCACAAGAATATCGTCCAGTATGGGGCCTACTGCAATACCCTGCGTCTGGCAACGGCTAGAAGACCCCCAGATACCTTCGTAAAGATTCTTGAACAGTAGCTAGGCCAAATGGAAGGGCAATGAACTGGAAGTGCTGGTCCAGGAATACAAACCTCAGGAACTGAAAGTTCTTCCCTGTGGATTGGAACATTAAGGTTAAAGTCCTTCAGATCTATAGTGGTCATAAACTGGCCTTTCCAGAATTAAAGGAAGGATGGACCTTATCGTTTCCATCTTGAAGGAAGGGACACTGAGAAATTTGTTTAAGCACTTTAGGTCCAGAATTGGGAGGAAAATTCCCTCCTTAGGGACCACAAAAAGGTTCGACTAAAACCCCAAAACCTCTTTCTTCGATAGGCACCGGAACAACAACTCAGGAGGATAGATCCCAAACGCACCCTAGAAAGACATCCCTCTTTTCTGGTCTGGTAGACAGATTTGAGAAAAGAAATATGCCCCTTTGAAGCCTATCTTGTATCCCTGAGATACCATCTCCAGGACCCACGGATCCTGTACGTCCTTGAACCAGGCGTCTGAAAAAAAAGAGACAGTCGCCCCTTCATGCCGATTTGTTTTCTGCGGGCTTATTATTCTGCTTGGATTCATTCCAGGACTGAGCCGGCTTCCAAGTACTACTGGGTTGCTCGTGCTTGGAGGAGGATTGTTGTTGGGATTTGTCAGAACGAAAATTAGAAGATTGTAGTCCCTTAAACTTGATCTTCTTATCTTGCGGTAGGAAGGCACCCTTGCCTCCGGTAACCATAGAAATAATGCAGTCCAGGCCTGGACCAAATAAAATCTTTCCCTTGAAGGGGTAAGAGAAAGGAGTCTGGACTTAGAAGTCATATCCGACAGACCAAGACTTCAACCAGAGCGCCCGGCAGGCTAGACCAGCAAAGCCAGAGGACTTTTGCATTTTAGTAATTTGCATGTTCGCATCACAGATAAAAAGATTTGCAATTCTCAGAGCTTTAATTCTGTCTTGAATATCACTGAGGGAGACTCCACCTCAATGAGTTCCGACAAAGATTTGCACCAGTAGGAGCCGCTCTCGGCAACCGCGGCAACTGCAGCCACCGGTTAAAACAAAAAAAACTTGTAATGTTTGAAACATCTTTCTCAGAAAGGTTTCCATTTTCTTATATCCATCAGCTCTCTGAACGAAGAACTAATCCTCAAGAGGTACAGTAGTATGTTTAGCAAGCAAGAGATAGCACCATCCACCTTAGAATGGAGCCCCACAAATCCAGTTGAGAGTCCAGGACCGGAACAACTTTTTAAAAGTAGACGAGGGGAAAAGGAAGAACCGATTCTTTCCCATTCGTTCTTAATAATGTTTCGCCATCTTAACTAGCACAGGAAAAAAGTCAAAGAACTTTCCTGTCTTCGTAAAATTCTGTCTAACTTAGGTAGTCATAAGTTCTTCAGGCAGCACGGTCTCTGGAACCTCTTATATAGACAGAACTCCCTTTAATAAGAAAAACACAGTGCTCAATTTTAAATCTAAAGGACCTGTTCCTCCGCAAGCGGGGACCTCTGACCCCAGAAAGTTCACCCTCTGAAGCTAGAGAGGATAACTTCATCATCAGATAACTGGGACATATTCGCTAAAATCCAATAAATATTTAGATGACTCCGGGTCAGGATAGCTATGTTTTAACCTTTTTCCTTGCGTTTGTTAGAGCAAGGTAATGCATTGAGGGGCTGCAGACAATGCCATTTGCAACTGCGCAGCAAAGGCCGCAGGAAGAAGGCCCCTTCTGGATGGAGGATTAGATGTGCTACGGGGAACTACATGTGGAGTGGATAATGTAGCAAGGGTAGTAATCTCACGGACGCCGAGTCCTGAGAGGTAGACGGCTCAGAGGGACTAAGAGCCTTAGGCAGGCTTGTCTCCCCTTCTTAGACTTTAGAACGATGTTAAGGCATGTGGAAAATAATTGAGTGGGCGGGAAAACTATGGCCCTCCTCACAATATAAACAGGTATGATTTAGTACAGAAGAAGTACCTTTTAAAATGTCAGAGTCCTCCACAGCTCAGATTTTACCCACAGAAGGACACAAATAAAAACGTTTTTTTATTATAGAAAACTGCAGCTTTATACTCCCAATGGCTGGGGCACTCACCACCTCCTAGACCCAGACAGTTAACAGAGGAAACGCTCTCCTCAGGTTCAAGTCTCAGCCGGAATGAGGAAATAAACATAGACCACACCCGGTCACATGGAGTGCAAGACAGTACTTTCCTCGTTATTACAAGTACAGCAAGTAATAGGAGCTGTGCAAACACTTCAAAAACGAAAGTGAAACTTAAAAAACATAATTTATGCTTACCTGATAATTCCTTTCTCCTGTAGTGTAGTCAGTCCACGGGTCATCATTACTTATGGGATATTAACTCCTCCCCAACAGGAAGGTGCAAGAGGATCACCCAAGCAGAGCTGCTATATAGCTTCCTCCCCTCTACGTCACACCCAGTCATTCGACCGGAAAGGAGAAACTATAGGGTGCAGTGGTGACTGGAGTATAATTAAAAAATTTTGACCCTGCCTTAAAAAACAGGGCGGGCCGTGACTGACTACACTACAGGAGAAAGGAATTTATCAGTAAGCATAAATTATGTTTTCTCCTGTTAAGTGTAGTCAGTCCACGGTGTCATCATTACTTATGGGATACCAATACCAAAGCTAAGTAAGCAACTGATGACGGGAGGGACAGGCAGGATCTCTATACAGAAGGAACCACTGCCTGAAGAACCTTTCTCCCAAAAACAGCCTCCGAAGAAGCAGAAGTGTCAAATTTGTAAAATTTGGAAAAAGTATGAAGAGAAGACCAAGTTGCAGCCTTGTAAATCTGTTCAACAAGGCCTCATTCTTAAAGGCCCAAGTGGAAGCCACAGCTCTAGTAGAATGAGCTGTAATCCTTTCAGGAGGTTGCTGTCCAGCAGTCTCATAGGGCTAAGCGTATTATGCTACGAAGCCAAAAGGATAGAGAGGTAGCAGATGCTTTTTGACCTCATCCTCTGTCCCAGAATAAACGACAAACAGGAAGAAGTTTGTCGAAAATCTTTAGTTGCCTGTAAATAAAATTTCAGGGGCACGGACTACATCTAGATTGTGCAGAAGTCGTTCCTTCTTTGAAGAAGGGTTAGGACACAATGATGGAACAACAATCTCTTGATTGATATTCTTGTTAGTGACTACCTTAGGTACGAACCCAGGTTTAGTACGCAGAACTACCTTATCTGATATGAAAAATCAGATACGGAGAATCACAATGTAAGGCTGATAATTCAGAGACTCTACGAGCCGAGGAAATAGCCATTAAAAACAGAACTTTCCAAGATAACAGCTTGATATCAATGGAGTGAAGGGGTTCAAACGGAACACCCCTGCAAAACGTTAAGAACTAAGTTTAAGCTCCACGGCGGAGCAACAGATTTAAACACAGGCTTAATCCTGGCCAAAGCCTGACAAAAAGCCTGAACGTCTGGAACTTCTGACAGACGCTTGTGTAAAAGGATGGACGGAGCTGAGATCTGTCCCTTTAACGAACTAGCAGATAACCCTTTTCTAAACCTTCTTGTAGAAAAGACAATATCCTTGGAATCCTAACCTTACTCCATGAGTAACCCTTGGATCGCACCCAGTGTAAGTATTTACGCCATATCATATGGTAAATTTTCCTGGTAACAGGTTTCCTAGCCTGTATTAAGGTATCAATTACTGGCTCTGAAATCCACGCTTGATAAAATTAAGCGTTCAATTTCCATGCAGTCAGCTTCAGAGAAATTAGATTTTGATGTTTGAAAGGACCCTTGAACTAGAAGGTCCTGTCTCAGAGGCAGAGACCAAGGTGGACAGGATGACATGTCCACTAGATCTGCATACCAGGTCCTGCGTGGCCACGCAGGTGCTATTAGAATCACTGATGCTTTCTCCTGTTTGATCCTGGCAATCAAACGAGGAAGCATCGGGAAGGGTGGAAACACATAAGCCATCCTGAAGGTCCAAGGTGCTGTCAAGGCATCTATCAGGACCGCTCCCGGGTCCCTGGACCTGGACCCGTAACGAGGAAGCTTGGCGTTCCGGCGAGACGCCATGAGATCCATATCTGGTTTGCCCCAACGTCGAAGTATTTGGGCAAAGACCTCCGGATGAAGTTCCCACTCCCCCGGATGAAAAGTCTGGCGACTTAGGAAATCCGCCTCCCAGTTGTCCACTCCTGGGATGTGGATCGCTGACAGGTGGCAAGAGTGAGAGACTGCCCAGCGAATTATCTTTGATACTTCCATCATCGCTAAGGAACTTCTTGTCCCTCCCTGATGGTTGATGTAAGCCACAGTCGTGATGTTGTCCCGACTGAAATCTGATAAACCTCAGAGTGTGCTAACTGAGGCCAAGCCAGTAGGGCATTGAGAACTGCTCTCAATTCCAGAATGTTTATTGGAAGGAGACTCTCCTCTTGAGTCCATGATCCCTGAGCCTTCAAGGGAATTCCAGGACAGCGCCCCAACCTAGAAGGCTGGCGTCTGTAGTTACAATTGTCCAGTCTGGCCTGCTGAAGGGCATCCCCTGGACAGATGTGGCCGAGAAAGCCAACATAGAAGAGAATCTCTGGTCTCCTGATCCAGATTCAGCGTAGGGGACAAATCTGAGTAATCCCCATTCCACTGACTTAGCATGCACAATTGCAGCGGTCTGAGGTGCAGGCGTGCAAAAGGAACTATGTCCATTGCGCTACCATTAAGCCGATTACCTCCATGCATTGAGCCACTGACGGGTGTTGAATGGAATGAAGGGCACGGCAAGCATTTAGAAGCTTTGTTAACCTGTCCTCTGTCAGTTAAATTTTCATTTCTACAGAATCTATAAGAGTCCCCAAGAAGGGAACTCTTGTGGATGTAAGAGAGAACTCTTCTCCTCGTTTACTTTCCCACCCATGTGATCTTAGAAATGCCCAGTACTAACTCTGTATGAGACTTGGCAGTTTGAAAGCTTGACGCTTGTATCAGAATGTCGTCTAGGTACGGAGCTACCGAAATTCCTCGCGGTCTTAGTACCGCAGAAGAGAGCCCAGAACCTTTGTAAAGATTCTTGGAGCCGTAGCCAACCCGAAGGGAAGAGCTACAAACTGGTAATGCTTGTCTAGGAAGGCAAACCTTAGATACCGGTAATGTTCTCTGTGAATCGGTATGTGAAGGTAAGCATCCTTTAAATCCACTGTGGTCATGTACTGACCTCTTTGGATCATGGGTAGATTGTCCGAATAGTTTCCATCTTGAATGATGGAACTCTTAGGAATTTGTTTAGGATCTTTAAATCCAATATTGGTCTGAAGGTTCCCTCTTTTTTAGGGAACCACAAACAGGTTTTGAGTAAAACCTTGTCCGTGTTCCGACCGCGGAACTGGATGGATCACTCCCATTAGTAAAAGGTCTTGAACACAGCGTAGAAACGCCTCTTTCTTTATCTGGTTTGTTGACAACCTTGAAAGGTGAAATCTCCCTTGTGGAGGAGAAGCTTTGAAGTCCAGAAGATATCCCTGAGATATGATCTCCAACGCCCAGGGATCCTGGACATCTCTTGCCCAAGCCTGGGCGAAGAGAGAGAGTCTGCCCCCCACTAGATCCGTTACCGGATTGGGGGCCCTCACTTCATGCTGTCTTAGGGGCAGCAGCAGGCTTTCTGGCCTGCCTGCCCTTGTTCCAGGCCTTGGTAGGTTTCCCAGCCTTGTCTGTAGCGAGCAACAGCTCCTTCCTGTTTTGGAGCAGAGGAAGTTGAAGCTGCTCCTGCCTTGAAATTACGAAAGGCACGAAAATTAGACTGTCTAGGCCCTGGGTTTTGGCTCTGTCTTGAGGCAGGGCATGGCCTTTACCTCCGTAATATCAGCGATAATTTCTTTCAAACCGGGCCCGAATAAAGTCTGCCCCTTGAAAGGTATGTTAAGTAGTTTCGATTTAGACGTTACATCAGCTGACCCAGGATTTTAGCCACAGCGCTTCTGCGTGCCTGAATGGGCGAATCCGGAATTCTTAGCCGTAAGTTTAGTTAAATGTACTTACGGCATCAGAAATAAATGAATTAGCTAGCTTAAGGGTTTTAAGCTTAAGTGAAATCTCATCTAATGTCGCCGAGTCAAGAGTCTCTTCCAGAGACTCAAACCAAAATGCTGCCGCAGCCGTGACAGGCGCAATGCATGCAAGGGGTTGTAATATAAAACCTTGTTGAACAAACATTTTCTTAAGGTAACCCTCTAACTTTTTATCCATTGGATCTGAAAAGGCACAGCTATCCTCCACCGGATAGTGGTACGCTTAGCTAAGTAGAAACTGCCTCCCCTCCACCTTAGGGAACCGTTTGCCATAAGTCCCGTGTGGTGGCGTCTATTGGAAACATTTTTCTGAATATAGGAGGGGGGGTGAAGAAAGGCACACCGGGGTCTGTCCCACTCCTTAGTAATAATTTCAGTAAGTCTCTTAGGTATAGGAAAAACGTCAGTACTCGTCGTACCGTGACCCGACTCAGCAAAATATTTATCCAACCTACACATTTTCTCTGGGATTGCAACTGTGTTACAATCATTCAGAGCCGCTAACACCCTCCCCTAACAATACACGGAGGTTTCCAGCTTAAACGATAAGAATTTGAAATGTCTGAATCCAATTTAATTTGGATCAGATCCGTCACCCGCAGAATGAAGCTCTCCGTCCTCATGCTCTGCATATTGTGACGCAGTATCAGACATGGCCCTAGCATTATCAGTATACTCTGTTCTCATCCCAGAGTGATCTCGTTTACCTCTAAGTTCTGGCAATTTAGACAAAACTTTCAGTCATAACATTAGCCATGTCTTGTAAAGTGATTTGTAATGGCCGCCCTGATGTACTTGGCGTTACAATATCACGCACCTCCTGAGCGGGAGATGCAGGTACTGACACGTGAGGCAAGTTAGTCGGCATAACTTCCCCCTCGTTGTCTGGTGAATGTTGCTTAACATGTACAGATTGACTTTTGTTTAAAGTAGCATCAATGCAATTAGTACATAAATTTCTATTGGGCTCCACCTTGGCTTTTGAACATATTGCACAAAGAGTTTCCTCTGTGTCAGACATGTTTAAACAAACTAGCAATTAGACTAGCAAGCTTGGAAATACTTTTCAACTAAATTTACAAGCAATATGTAAAAACGTTACTGTGCCTTTAAGAAGCACACAAAAAAACTGACACAGTTGAATAAAAATGAACCGGATTAGTTATATAAACCAAATTTAGCAAAGGATTTGCACACATTAGCAATGGATGATTAACCCTTTAATATCAGAAAAAAAACGTATAACAATTGACAATATAAGCGTTTTATCACAGTCAAGCACAGTCTCACAGGTCTGCTGTGAGTGATTACCTCCCTCAAAACTAGTTTGAAGACCCCTGAGCTCTGTGGAGACGTCCTGGATCATGCAGGGAGAAAAAGGCAGACTGTGACTGAATTTCTGATGCGTAGTAAAAGCGCCAAAATAGGCCCCTCCCACTCACACTATAACAGTGAGGGAAGCTCAGTAAACTGTTTTAATTTAAAACAACGACAGCCATGTGGAAAATAAAGCCCAAAACAATTTTCACCAAGTACCTCAGATAATTAAACGATTTAACATGCCAGTAAACGTTTTAAAATCTAATATATGAAATGTCATTAAAAAGCCTGCTGCTAGTCGCTCACACTGCAAGTTAGGCTAAAAGTTATATGCATACAGTATTTTCCCAGTGAAGTGCCATTCCCCAGAAATACTTAAGTGTAAACATATATACATGTCAGCCTGATACCAGTTGCTACTCACTGCATTTAAGGCTGTACTTGACATTATATCGGTATTAGCAGTATTTTCAAAGTCAATTCCATTCCTTAGAAAATAATATACTGCAACATACCTCTTTGCAGGTGAACCTGCCCGCTGTCCCCTGATCTGAAGTTACCTTACTCCTCAGAATGGCCGAGAACAGCAAACGGATCTTAGTTACGTCCGCTAAGATCATATACAAAAAACTCAGGTAGATTCTTCTTCAAATTCTGGCCTGAGAAGGAAACAACACACTCCGGTGTCGTTTAAAATAACAAACTTTTGATTGAAGATATAAAAAACTATGTTTAATCACCACAGTCCTCTCACACATCCTATCTATTAGTTGGGTGCAAGAGAATGACTGGGTGTGACGTAGAGGGGAGGAGCTATATAGCAGCTTTGCTTGGGTGATCCTCTTGCACTTCCTGTTGGGGAGGAGTTAATATCCCATAAGTAATGATGACCCGTGGACTGACTACACTTAACAGGAGAAAAGAAACCTGTTTGTTCCAGCAAAAACACACAGTCTATCAGCCCAGGAAAAAAAAAATAACACAAAGCAAGCATGTAAATATATAATACACTGATTAATAAACCCCAACTGTTCAATAAAACCCCCTTTAGAGGATATTAACCCTGGATCCCATAAAGGTATAAAGGAGCCACACTGTGACCCTGTTATAGCGTTTTACGTGTAAAAAATTGAAACGATTCTTACCTCCAGGATCCATGCTGTGGAACAGAACACAGTCTCTCAAGTGTGAGTCCTTATAGCAGCGCTCCTGACATGGACTTGAGTGAAAGAAAGCAGGCAGTGAAACTCGTCAACACCGATTGCTTAGGAGCTGTTAGCAGTAGTCTGGATGGTTTCGCAGAAAAACTTTCCCTGCATCTCCAGACTCTAACTTTCATCAATGCTCTCACTGAGAGGCTGACATGAATACTTAAAACTCCAGTCCTATCTCGAAGGGCAGATACCCTTTTTCAGGACTCTCCGAATCTTCTGACACCTCTCTGCCTTTCATCACGTTAGGAGGTGGTGGTGGGGTAATAGGAAGTTGGGAGGGATATTTAAGCCTTTGGCTGGGGTTGTCTTTGCCTCCTCCTGGTGCCCAAGTGTTGTATTTCCCAACAGTAAGGAATAAAGTCGTGGACTCTCCCTATCTTAAGAAGGAAATTACATTCTCTATCTGAATCATGCAAGTTTAATTTTGACTTTTCTATCCTTTTAAAGTTTCTTTAATAAGCTTATCTAAATCAATACAGCATTCTTCTAATTAACTGTTCTCATAAAAGTTTCATGCTTGTATAAGCTGTAAAAAAAAAAAAACACACAAAAACATAAATTATGCTTACCTGATCATTTCATTTTCTTCCGAGGGAAAGAATCCTCAGCCACATTCATTACTTGTGGGAAACAAGAACCTGGCCACCAGGAGGAGGCAAAGACACACCAGCCAAAGGCTCAAACACTTCTCCCACTTACCCTATCCCCCAGTCATTCTGTCGAGGAACAAGGACCAGTGGAAGAAATATCAAGGTGAAAGGGTGCCAAAAGACTACACGAAAAACGCCTAAAAAAAACAAACAAAAAAAAAACGGGCGGGGGCCTGTCGACTCTTTCCCACGTTAGAAAAATAAATCATCAGGGAAGCATAATTTATGTTTTTCTTCCTAATGGGAAAGATTTCACAGCCGTATTCATTACATGTGGGAAAATTATACCCAAGCCAAAGAGGAAACTGAATGCCAAGAACGAGAGGGTAAGAGGCGGCCCAATCTGAGGGCACCAGGACTGAACCACATCCCAAAAATAAAAAAGTCCTGCTTCATCCAAAAGCAGGGAGCCAAAACATGAAGAAAAAAGGGGCCCCAAGGACACAAATAACAGTCCCAAGCCTGGGTAAAAACCACATGCAACACCACAGAGCCAACAGGACTCGAAGCGCACCATCGCCCAAAGGCAGATCCCATAAGGGAACCCTGACCACAACCTCCCACAGGAAGAGCAAGGTAGAGGGATAACTAACCAGAACCCGGTCAACCAAAAGAAAGAGCAAACTATCTCAGGAGACTCTAGAAAGCCTCACTAGATGCCAGAAAAAAATGGCATCATCAGCTAAACACGACCAAATCGGAGACCGAACAGAAAACCGCACAGACGACTGAGTAGCACTCCATGGTGCAGCCACAGATAAAGGGGGGAAAAAACAACTTGTCCAGCTCGCCAGCTGGAGCGAACTAAGGATTTCGTCTCAGAGCGAAAAAGAGACCTAGGTGCCTCCCTACGAGAAGCTCGGGAGAAAAGGAACCAGCAAAAACCCTCATATCCCTGACTCAGTACCTTACCAAGAAGAGACAGCAGAAATAGGATAACTATCCTAGCAGTAAGTAAAGAGCTCTTCCAAGAGAACACCAAACATGTCCGAACAGGAACTCTCAATGACAAGCTTCCAGGTAGGAAAGCTGACTCAACCATCGCGAAACCCAAACCACCGAAAAGAGTTTTAAAGCCTGCTAGCACATATTCAAAGTGCAAATAGCTGTAGCTGGTTTCAAATTGCTAACCTTCCAAATGCTCACAGTCCCCTGAATACTGGGCTCCAATGAGCGTCCCCTCCCAGTATCAGATGCCAGTAGAAAAGAGGAGGACATCAACGGTCTTCCCACCAAAGGGGAGGACCGATTCTGGAAGAAAACAGTCAACCTACAAAGATAACCGATCCCCTAGCTTCCCTCCAGGGTAATGGTCCCAGCCCAAAGGCTAGTCAAAGACCAAAGACAAGAGTCCCAGGCCTCTGGAAGAAAAAGGAAGGGTCAACAAGGAACAAAGCCCCCAAGTAGACCTCTGACCGCTACTACAAACGGCATGCTACCGTGATTCAGGATAGGCATTGTGCACAGGTACGAGACCCCCTACAACTGCTGTCTTCCCCAAAAAGGAACCTACCCCAGAGAAGAGGGCCCTCAGACCCCCAACCCCTATATATCAGAATCCAACATTTAGCAGGAGCCCCAACAGTGCTCAAACCCTCAGCTTCCCGCTGCAGGAACGGTGGAACCAGTCACTACATTGCATCTCCCTTTCCAGGATTCTGAAAACGCAAAAAGGGAAAAGACCCTTACATGGCAGGAAAAACAAGGGCCCACAGGCCGCTATATAAAGCTACTTTAGGAAAGGATATTTGTAGGACTTGCATTATGAAGAGTACAAAGCCATTGCTGGATTTGAACTCTTGAGCTTTCAAGGAAACATAGTTTGCCACTAAGCCATTGTGGGACACAATCAGATACTAAGGTAACTCCCACCAGGAGAACCCAGCCCCCGCTCTAGAAGAGAAGGGAACGAAAACAACGGAAAACCACCATAGAGGCGAGACCCCTTGGCCATATCGCCAACCCAGTTGAAAGACACCTGGAATCTACAGGAACAGCAAATGCGCCAGAAGACCAGTAGTGACCCATCAGAAAGACCTAGAGCCTAAGCCACAGGCAGATAGGCATCTCCCACGAAAAACAGAGCCCGTCCTCCTCTGAGAGAGACACACAGGACCACAAACACCTAAGGTGAGACCGAACCGTCCACACCCATCTACGAAGAGACATGGACCTAAGCCAGGGTCCTCGAAAAAAGTAATCGATTTAAAGATCTAACTTCCAGAGGAACCCTAAGCTGCCTCTTACGATTAGGAGCGTAGACTCAGCGATCTAGCAACAGCCTCAAACCCAAGAGTCTGAAAGAGCTCCTGAACAGTTTAAGAATTTAGCACACAGTGCACTTGGATCGCAAGGAATCTCGTAGACAAGCGTTAACACGTGTTACACACACGTGGCAAGGTAACACCAACACCCAAGGTTTAAGAGAACCCTGGACCTTGCTTGCCATCCCAAAGAGCTAGACGTAAGGCACCCTCCCACAAAGCCCTAACAGAACATCGAGGATAAATGGTCAACTACCTAACCCCAGAAGGGAGACAGTCTGAAACCGACCTCGCTCTTCACTGTTAAGCCCCAAGGCTAGAGTTGCAATGAGGAGGCAGAAACACTCGAATGTCGAAACCGCGGTCAGACCAAGAGTATAATATGGAAGAGACAACAGCCAGAGATCCTTTAAGGATCGCTCTTCCAAAAATAAACCTCTATAACAGGATAAAAGCTGGAGCCTCGGAGCTCCAGGGAATCCCTGCACACCACCTCCTAGAGTAACGCAACTCTGAGCAGAGGAAGAAGTACATGCCCGTGCTTCCAGACCAGATGATCCACCCAAGGCAGGAAGGAGGGAGACTCCGCAACCTTAAGAAAATGTTTAATAGGCTAAAGAGTCCGCCTCTGTAAGCACTTCGAGTGAAGCCGCAATATAGTTTGCCACTCAGAACACCAGACCACATAGGTCACTCACATCTCCTAACTCCAAAGGAATAGAAATTATGGTTCTGAGTCCCCATGGGACCTGAGAACCATGATGATGTCTGCAAAAAACAGATCTGTATCCCAGGCGAGTAGCCCGAAACAGCCGACTGTAGATCGGTACTTACAACCCTCCAGTCAGAGGGGTTGTATTTAAACAGTAGGCCTCATACTTCGATAGGATCCGAGCCCGGAGTCCATAGCAATAGGCCAAGTGACAATCAGAATCTGACAGGAATAAATCAGCACCACGAGGGTGACATGAACCCAGGTAACAGCCGAAAAGCATCCGACCAGTACCTGCCTGGTATAAAAGCACACTACAGAACTGCACAAGGTCCAAGAAAAATCGACCCGAAGGATCGATAAATGAACTAGAAAACATAATTCTATTATTCAAAAAGTCCGCAACTTCCGAGGAAGTGCCCATGCGAGCACAAAATCGCAAGTATCGTTTCAAGAGAAGAACGTTCTCAAAAACGAAAATCTAACAGACATTAGCCTAAGAAAAAACGAATTAAAACACATCCATCCGCATCGAAAATAAAAATGAAGGCAAAACACCCATCGGGTGAACGCCCAAGGTGAATGAGGACGCCAATGCGACCAGCCTATCAGAGGCCCCAGTCACCCAAGCTCAGAACTGGAACCGAAACATAAATAAAAAATAAAAATGGAGACGTTAAGGAGATTGGCTTCATCACCTAACGTCATATCCAATTTGCCATCCAGCATCTAAGGCCTAAGATACCTCGGCTCACTCAGACTGGGTTCCTCCAACATTGCCAAAACATGTCTTAAAACAACATGAAGACGTGCCAGCCTATAACGGAAGGCAAAACCATCCCTCGCCGGATCAACAAAGAACCCTGGCCCTGAGGTTGGGGGCCCTGAAGCCTCAGAGGCCAGTGCTTCCCCAGAAGGCCAAACTGAATCAGGCGATCGTACGCCCGACGGGCCCTGGTTAGCAGAACACAGACAGTATCTTAGAAATATTTCGCTTGGGAGATATAAATGAGTCAGCGCCATAGAAATGGCCATGCGGAACAGTGCCGTAACCTCTGGAGGAAACAAGCCACCCTCCGGAGAAAAAGTAAAGGCGATAGGGACACCTGTTTGCGTAGCTGAGAAAAGGTCTGGGGCACACGCCTCATGGGACATGGAAACCTCAGAGGCAGATGGCTCAACGCACTCTAAGCTCCCTGGTTCGGGAGAAGAGAGAGTACACTAGAACAGCAATCGAAACATAACTGATGGGCATTGGTCACCCGAGCCATTTCATATTCATCAAAAGACGCATTCTCCGTATCGGAGACATCCGTGTCTAACATATCAGAATCCTCCATAATTTTAGGATTACAAAAATGACAAAAACTAACTGGCACCCTCTTTACACCCCCAATGACTGGGGCACTCACCACCTCCTGTGAACCAGACAACTCACGAGCCTTAGACTCTCTCTGTCGCACATAGCATACGGAAGTGAGAAACAACATAACCGCACCCATCACGAGGTGCACCGTGCCAGTCACTAAAAAGGCGTGCAATCTCGAGAGATCGCATCACTGAAATAAGGAAGTTATGTTCCGAAAGGCCGAGAGCCTAGGTATTGCTACACATTAGCAGATAGAACCACATACCAAACATGATTAAAGTCCAACCTGTTCAATAATCCCCGTCAGGAGATATTAACCCATGATTCCTTATAAAAGGAAGATAAAAGGAGTCCCACTGGGACCCTACCCTCTTTCGTTAACATTACATTCACATATCAAAATAAAATAAAACGATCTTACCGGAATCTACGCCATGGAACAGGAACACGGTCCTTCAAGTGTGACAGATAGTAGCCTCGCTTCTGACATGTACTTGAGTGAATAAAGGCAGGCAGTGAAACTCGTCAACACGGATTACCAAGGAGCTGTTATTATGAGTCGGGATGGGTTTGCAGGAAAATTCTCCCTGCATCTCCAGACTCTAACTTTCATCCATGCTCTTACTGAGAGGCTGATAGGATTACTTATAACTCCAGTCCCATTGTGAAAAGTACTACCATAAGTACTACCATAGTACTACCGTACTACTAAGAAACCACTCTGAATCTTCCGACACTTCTCTGTCAACCTCCTGTGACGAGAAGCAAAGAATGACTGGGGGTGAGGATAGTGGGGGAGGTATTTAAGCCTTTGGCTGGGGTGTCTTTGCCTCCTCCTGGTGTCCAGATTCTGTATTTCCCAAAAGTAATGAATGCAGCTGTGGACTCTTCCCGTTTAAGAAGAAAATAATGTGAACACCTGGGAAATCATAATTTATGATGACTCATTGGACATTTTTGCTTTGGAATCTATGATTAAAGGTTGCAGCTCTTCCATGGATGTTGGCTTTGTGAAGTCTCAGCGGACTGTTTTTGTGTTAAAAGGGGTCTTAAAAGGTGGGTATTGAGTTCTGCTGCCACTTTTGCTTCACTAGTCCTCTGCTGTTTGACAGTACCCATTATTCAATTTAATCCCTCCCACTATTCTATGATTAAGTATTGCCATACTTTATATATGCAGTAATAACCATGGATACTGTTGCTCTTAAAACACCAAACTATTATTTAAGTTATTTTTACAGATGCTTCTGCTAAACCGGCTCAAGCTAGCTTTCCTACTTGGAAGTCCGACAAGTCAGCCATTTCACTGACCGCTTGTAGCAACTGCTAGTTCACAATTTGCACTATACTGGCATACAACCTAGAGAATATAGGTAAAAGATAATCACTGCAACACTTTTTTTTACCCTACTGTAGCCTAAACCAAAAGCTTTTGGCTCCTAAATTCATGAGATGGCTCCTAGATTTTAAACAAATTTGTTGAGCCCTCCCTTATACCATACATTTATGCCAAGATAGCTGCACATAAACCTATGAACAACTTCAGCACAATCCATTAGGAGTCAGAGGGTACACGGCTAGAATCAAAACAGAATGGGAAAGAGAATGATCACTTTACTTTTATATGGGATTATTTTGTATATTAATATAAATATAGTGTAAACTTTTGTTTAAAAAGGGACATGAACCCCAAATTTTGTCTTTCATCATTCAGATAGAGCATGCAATTTAAAACAACTTTCCAATTTAATTCTATTATCTAATGTGCTTTATTCTCTTGGTAGACTTTGTTGAAAAGCATATTTAGATAGGCTCAGGAGCTTGGAGCTAGCTGCTGATTTGTGGCTTACAAATGTGTTCAGCTAGCTTTCGGGAATGCATTGCTGCTTCTTCAATAAAAGATAACATGAAGCAAAATTTATATCATAAGTAAATTGGAAAAACAAAATTTATGCTTACCTGATAAATTTATTTATCTTGTGGTGTATCTAGTCCACGGGTTCATCCATTACTTGTGGGATATTCTCCTTCCCAACAGGAAGTTGCAAGAGGACACCCACAGCAGAGCTGTCTATATAGCTCCTCCCCTAACTGCCACCCCCAGTCATTCGACCAAAGACAAGGAAGAAAAAAGGAGAAACTATAGGGTGCAGAGGTGACTGTAGTTTAAAAATAAAAAACACCTGCCTTAAAATGACAGGGCGGGCCGTGGACTGGATACACCACAAGAGAAATAAATTTATCAGGTAAGCATAAATTTTGTTTTCTCTTGTAAAGGTGTATCCAGTCCACAGGTTCATCCATTACTTGTGGGATACCAATACCAAAGCTTTAGGACACGGATGAAGGGAGGGACAAGGCAGGAACTTAAACGGAAGGCACCACTGCCTGTAAGGCCTTTCTCCCAAAAATAGCCTCCGAAGAAGCAAAAGTATTGAATTTGTAGAATTTAGAAAAAGTATGAAGCGAAGACCAAGTCGCCGCTTTACAAATCTGTTCAACAGAGGCCTCATTTTTAAAAGCCCATGTGGAAGCCACCGCTCTAGTGGAATGAGCTGTAATTCTTTCAGGAGGCTGCTGGCCAGCAGTCTCATAAAATAAGCGGATTATGCTTCTCAGCCAAAAATAAAGAGAAGTTGCCGAAGCCTTTTGGCCTCTCCTCTGTCCAGAGTAGACAACAAACAAAGTAGATGTTTGACAAAAATCCTTCGTAGCTTGCAAATAAAACTTTAAAGCACGAACAACATCAAGATTGTGTAAAAGACGTTCCTTCTTTGAGGAAGGATTAGGACACAGTGACGGAACAACAATCTCCTGATTGATATTCTTATTAGATACTACCTTAGGAAGAAACCCAGGTTTGGTACGCAAAACTACCTTATCTGCATGGAAAATAAGATAAGGGGAATCACACTGTAAAGCAGATAACTCCGAAACTCTTCGAGCCGAGGAGATAGCTACTAAAAACAGAACGTTCCAAGATAAGAGCTTAATATCTATGGAATGCAAAGGTTCAAACGGAACCCCTTGAAGAACCTTAAGAACTAAATTTAAACTCCATGGCGGAGCAACAAGTTTAAACACAGGCTTGATTCTAACTAAAGCCTGACAAAACGCCTGAACGTCTGGAACCTCAGCCAGACGTTGTGCAAAAGAATAGACACAGCAGAAATCTGTCCCTTTAAGGAACAAGCTGACAATCCCTTCTCCAATCCTTCTTGGAGAAAGGATAAGATTCTAGGAATCCTGACTTTACTCCATGAGTAACCCTTGGATTCACACCAATGAAGATATTTACACCATATCTTATGATAGATTTTCCTGGTGACAGGCTTTCGAGCCTGAATTAAGGTATCAATGACCGACTCGGAAAAACCACGCTTTGATAGAATCAAGCGTTCAATCTCCAAGCAGTCAGACGCAGAGAAATTAGATTTGGATGTTTGAAAGGACCTTGAAGTAGAAGGTCCTGCCTCAACGGCAGAGTCCATGGTGGAAAGGATGACATGTCCACCAGATCTGCATACCAAGTCCTGTGTGGCCACGCAGGAGCTATCAAAATCACCAAAGCTCTCTCCTGCTTGATCTTGGCAATCAGACGAGGGAGGAGAGGAAATGGTGGGAACACATAAGCCAGGCTGAAGGACCAGGGCACTGCTAGAGCATCTATCAGCGCTGCCCTGGGATACCTGGACCCGTAACGAGGAAGCTTGGCGTTCTGACGAGATGCCATGAGATCCAGTTCTGGTTTGCCCCATAGTTGAATCAACTGGGCAAATACCTCCGGATGGAGCTCCCACTCCCCCGAATGAAAAGTCTGCCGACTTAGGAAATCCGCCTCCCAGTTCTCTACTCCTAGGATATGGATAGCTGAGAGATGGCAAGAGTGAACCTCTGCTCATAGAATTATCTTTGAAACTTCCAACATTGCCAGGGGGCTCCTTGTTCCCCCCTGATGGTTGATATAGGCTACAGTGGTGATGTTGTCCGACTGAAATCTGATTAACCTGACCGCAGCTAGCTGAGGCCAAGCCTGAAGAGCATTGAATATCGCTCTTAGTTCCAGAGTCCACGAACCCTGAGCCTTCAGGGAGTCCCAGACTGTGCCCCAGCCCAGAAGGCTGGCATCTGTCATCACTATAGTCCATTCTGGCCTGCGGAAACTCATTCCCCTGGACAGATGGACCCGAGATAGCCACCAGAGAAGAGAATCCCTGGTCTCTTGATCCAGATTTAGCAGAGGGGACAAATCTGTGTAATCCCCATTCCATTGATTGAGCATGCAAAGTTGCAGTGGTCTGAGATGTAGGCGGGCAAACGGAACTATGTCCATTGCCGCTACCATTAAGCCGATTACTTCCATACACTGAGCCACTGACGGCTGAGAAGTGAATAAGGAATAAAGAGAACGACAGGAAGTTAGAAGCTTTGACAACCTGACCTCTGTCAGAAAAATCTTCATTTCTACTGAATCTATCAGAGTTCCTAGGAAGGAAACTCTTGTGAGAGTGGAGAGAGAACTCTTTTCTTCGTTCACCTTCCACCCGTGAGACCTCAGGAATGCCAGAACAATGTCCGTTTGAGACTTGGCGATTTGAAAAGTCGACGCCTGAATCAGAATGTCGTCTAGGTAAGGAGACACCGCTACGCCTCGTGGCCTTAGAACCGCCAGTAGGGAGCCTAGAACCTTCGTAAAGATTCTTGGTGCCGTGGCTAATCCGAAGGGAAGAGCCACAAACTGGTAATGCCTGTCTAGGAAGGCAAACCTGAGAAACCGATGATGATCTCTGTGTATCGGAATGTGGAGATAAGCATCCTTTAAGTCCACGGTAGTCATATATTGACCCTCCTGGATCATAGGTAGGATGGTTCGAATAGTCTCCATCTTGAAAGATGGGACACTGAGAAATTTGTTTAGGATCTTGAGATCCACGATTGGTCTGAAGGTTCCCTCTTTTTTGGGAACTATAAACAGATTTGAATAGAATCCCTGCCCCTGTTCCTCCCATGGAACTGGGTGGATCACTCCCATAACCAGAAGGTCTTGGACGCAACGTAAGAATGCCTCTCTCTTTATCTGGTTTGCAGATAATTGTGAGAGATTAAATCTCCCCTTTGGAGATGAGGCTTTGAAATCCAGAAGATATCCCTGGGAAACAATCTCCAGAGCCCAGGGATCCTGGACGTCTCTTGCCCAAGCCTGGGCGAAGAGAGAAAGTCTGCCCCCAACTAGATCCGGTCCCGGATCGGGGGCTACTCCTTCATGCTGTCTTAGAGGCAGCAGCAGGTTTTTTGGCCTGCTTTCCCTTGTTCCAAGCCTTGTTAGGTCTCCAGACTGGCTTGGACAGGGCAAAATTTCCCTCTTGTTTTGCAGTAGAGGAAGTTGAAGCTGCGCCACTCTTGAAGTTTCGAAAGGAACGAAAATTAGTCTGTTTGGTCCTTAATTTGTTGGACCTATCCTGGGGAAGGGTGTGGCCTTTTCCTCCAGTAATATCAGAAATGATCTCCTTCAGTCCAGGCCCGAATAGGGTCTGCCTATTGAAGGGGATGTTGAGAAGCTTAGACTTTGAAGTAACGTCAGCTTACCAGGATTTAAGCCATAGCGCCCTACGCGTCTGAATGGCAAAACCTGAATTCTTAGCCGTTAGCTTTGTTAAATGAAAAACGGCGTCAGAAATAAATGAATTGGCTAACCTAAGAGCTTTAACCCTGTCTAGGATATCATCCAACGGGGACTCCACCTGTAGAGCCTCCTCAAGAGACTCGAACCAGAAAGCCGCTGCAGCAGTGACTGGGGCAATGCATGCAAGAGGCTGGAGAATAAAACCTTGTTGTATAAAGATTTTCTTAAGGAAACCCTCAAATTTTTTATCCATTGGATCTAGGAAAGCACAACTGTCCTCGACGGGGATAGTTGTACGCTTAGCTAGGGTAGAGACTGCTCCCTCCACCTTAGGGACCGTCTGCCACGAGTCCCGTGTAGCGGCATCTATGGGAAACATCTTTTTAAAAGCAGGAGGGGGAGAGAACGGTACACCTGGTTAATTTCTGAAAACCTCTTAGGGATTGGAAAAACATCAGTGTAAACAGGCACTGCAAAGTATTTGTCCATTTTACACAATTTCTCTGGGACTACAACGGTGTCACAGTCATCCAGAGTCGCTAAAACCTCCCTGAGCAATAAGCGGAGGTGTTCAAGCTTAAATTTAAATGCTGTCATTTCAGAGTCAGACTGAAGTAACGCCTTCCCTGAATCAGAAATGTCACCCACAGATAGAAGCTCTCCTGCTTCGGCTTCTGTACATTGTGAGGGTATATCAGACATAGCTACTAAAGCATCAGAAAGCTCTGTATTTGTTCTAGCCCCAGAGCCGTCTCCTTTTCCTTGTAACCCTGGCAGTTTGGACAATACCTCTGCGAGGGTATGATTAACTGCCGCCATGTCTTGTAAGGTAAACGCATTGGACGCGCAGATGTACTTGGCGTCACTTGCGCGGGAGATATAGGTTCTGACACATTGGGAGAGCTAGGTGGTTTAACCTCCCTTTTGTCAGTCTGAGAAACCTCTGGTGATAAATCTTTAAAAGCCATAATATGGTCTTTATAACTTATAGAAAGGTCAGTGCATTTGGTACACATTCTAAGAGGGGGTTCCACAATGACTTCTAAACATAATGAACAAGGAGTTTCCTCTATGTCAGACATGTTTAACAGACTAGTAATGAGACCAGCAAGCTTGGAAAACACTTTAATAAATGTGAAAAAGCAATTAAACAATAACGGTACTGTACCTTTAAGAGAAAAAAACTACCACATAAACTGCAAAACAGTGTTAAAAAGTAGTAAACTCTACGAAATTTTTACAGTGTGTATAAGAGACTAAAGCACCATTGCACCCACTTGCAAATGGATGATTAACCCCTTAGGCCCCAAACTGGATTAGAAAAACGGTAAAACCATTAAAAAACAGTCAAACACACTGCCACAGCTCTGCTGTGGCTCCTACCTGCCCTTAAACACGATTTTTGCAGGAAAAAAACCCTCTATAGTGGTCCTAGATGCCAGAGGACTCCTTTAGGGAAGCTGGATGTCTCAGTCTGAATAACATAATTTATGCTTACCTGATAAATTCCTTTCTTCTGTTGTGTGATCAGTCCACGGGTCATCATTACTTCTGGGATATTATCTGCTCCCCTACAGGAAGTGCAAGAGGATTCACCCAGCAGAGTTGCTATATAGCTCCTCCCCTCTACGTCACCTCCAGTCATTCGACCAAAGACCAACGAGAAAGGAGAAACCAAGGGTGTAGTGGTGACTGAATTATAATTTAAAAAATATGCACCTGCCTTAAAAACAGGGCGGGCCGTGGACTGATCACACAACAGAAGAAAGGAATTTATCAGGTAAGCATAAATTATGTTTTCTTCTGTTATGTGTGATCAGTCCACGGGTCATCATTACTTCTGGGATACCAATACCAAAGCAAAAGTACACGGATGACGGGAGGGATAGGCAGGCTCATTATACAGAAGGAACCACTGCCTGAAGAACCTTTCTCCCAAAAATAGCCTCCGAAGAAGCAAAAGTGTCAAATTTGTAAAATTTGGAAAAAGTATGAAGCGAAGACCAAGTTGCAGCCTTGCAAATCTGTTCAACAGAGGCCTCATTCTTAAAGGCCCAAGTGGAAGCCACAGCTCTAGTGGAATGAGCTGTAATTCTTTCAGGAGGCTGCTGTCCAGCAGTCTCATAGGCTAAACGTATTAAGCTACGAAGCCAAAAAGAGAGAGAGGTAGCAGAAGCTTTTTGACCTCTCCTCTGTCCAGAATAAACGACAAACAGGGAAGAAGTTTGGCGAAAATCTTTAGTTGCCTGCAAGTAGAACTTGAGGGCACGAACTACATCCAGATTGTGTAGAAGACGTTCCTTCTTTGAAGAAGGATTTGGACACAAGGATGGAACAACAATCTCTTGATTGATATTCCTGTTAGTGACTACCTTAGGTAAGAACCCAGGTTTAGTACGCAGAACTACCTTGTCTGAGTGAAAGATCAGATAAGGAGAATCACAATGTAGGGCTGATAACTCAGAGACTCTTCGAGCCGAGGAAATAGCCATTAAAAATAGAACTTTCCAAGATAACAATTTTATATCAATGGAATGAAGGGGTTCAAACGGAACACCCTGTAAAACGTTAAGAACTAAGTTTAAACTCCATGGCGGAGCAACAGTTTTAAACACAGGCTTGATCCTAGTTAAAGCCTGACAAAAGGCTTGGATGTCTGAATTTTCTGACAGACGCCTGTGAAACAAGATGGACAGAGCTGAAATCTGTCCCTTTAATGAGCTAGCCGATAAACCCTTTTCTAAACCTTCTTGTAGAAAAGACAATATCCTAGGAATCCTAACCTTACTCCAGGAGTAATCTTTGGATTCACACCAGTATAGGTATTTACGCCATATTTTATGGTAAATCTTTCTGGTAACAGGCTTCCTAGCCTGTATCAGGGTATCAATAACCGACTCAGAAAAACCACGTTTTGATAAAATCAAGCGTTCAATTTCCAAGCAGTCAGCTTCAGAGAAGTTAGACCTTGATGTTTGAATGGACCCTGAATCAGAAGGTCCTGTCTTAGAGGTAGAGACCAAGGCGGACAGGATGACATGTCCACTAGATCTGCATACCAAGTCCTGCGCGGCCATGCAGGCGCTATTAGAATCACTGATGCTTTCTCCTGTTTGATTTTGGCAATCAATCGAGGAAGCAGCGGGAAGGGTGGAAACACATAAGCCATCCTGAAGTTCCAAGGTGCTGTCAAAGCATCTATCAGAACCGCTCCCGGATCCCTGGATCTGGATCCGTAGCGAGGAAGTTTGGCGTTCTGGCGAGACGCCATGAGATCTATCTCTGGTTTGCCCCAACGTTGAAGTATTTGGGCAAAGACCTCCGGATGAAGTTCCCACTCCCCCGGATGAAGAGTCTGGCGACTCAAGAAATCCGCCTCCCAGTTCTCCACTCCCGGGATGTGGATTGCTGACAGATGGCAAGAGTGAGACTCTGCCCAGCGAATTATCTTTGATACTTCTATCATTGCTAGGGAGCTTCTTGTCCCTCCTTGATGGTTGATGTAAGCTACAGTCGTGATGTTGTCCGACTGAAACCTGATGAACCCCCGAGTCTTTAACTGGGGCCAAGCTAGAAGGGCATTGAGAACTGCTCTCAATTCCAGAATGTTTATTGGCAGGAGACTTTCCTCCTGACTCCATTGTCCCTGAGCCTTCAGAGAATTCCAGACAGCGCCCCAACCTAGAAGGCTGGCGTCTGTTGTTACAATTGTCCAGTCCGGCCTGCTGAACGGTATCCCCCTGGACAGATGTGGCCGAGAAAGCCACCATAGAAGAGAGTTTCTGGTCTCTTGATCCAGATTCAGAGTGGGGGACAAATCTGAGTAATCCCCATTCCACTGACTCAGCATGCACAATTGCAGCGGTCTGAGATGTAGGCGTGCAAAGGGAACTATGTCCATTGCTGCTACCATTAAGCCGATCACCTCCATGCATTGAGCTACTGACGGGAGTTGAATGGAATGAAGGACACGGCATGCATTTAGAAGCTTTGTTAATCTGTCTTCTGTCAGATAAATCTTCATTTCTACAGAATCTATAAGAGTCCCCAAGAATGGAACTCTTGTGAGAGGAAAGAGAGAACTCTTCTTTTCGTTCACTTTCCATCCGTGCGACCTTAGAAATGCCAGAACTAACTCTGTATGAGACTTGGCAGTTTGAAAGCTTGAAGCTTGTATCAGAATGTCGTCTAGGTACGGAGCTACCGAAATTCCTCGCGGTCTTAGTACCGCCAGAAGGGCACCCAGAACCTTTGTAAAGATTCTTGGAGCCGTAGCCAATCCGAATGGAAGGGCTACAAACTGGTAATGCCTGTTTAAGAAGGCAAACCTTAGATACCGGTAATGATCTTTGTGAATCGGTATGTGAAAGGTAAGCATCCTTTAAATCCACTGTGGTCATGTACTGACCCTCTTGGATCATGGGTAAGATTGTCCGAATAGTTTCCATTTTGAACGATGGAACTCTTAGGAATTTGTTTAGGATCTTTAAATCCAAGATTGGCCTGAAAGTTCCCTCTTTTTTGGGAACCACAAACAGGTTTGAGTAAAACCCTTGTCCTTGTTCCGACCGCGGAACCGGATGGATCACTCCCATTAATAATAGATCTTGTACACAGCGTAGAAACGCGTCTTTCTTTATTTGGTTTGTTGACAACCTTGACAGATGAAATCTCCCTCTTGGGGGAGAGGATTTGAAGTCTAGAAGGTATCCCTGAGATATGATCTCTAGCGCCCAGGGATCCTGGACATCTCTTGCCCAAGCCTGGGCGAAGAGAGAGAGTCTGCCCCCCACTAGATCCGGTCCCGGATCGGGGGCCCTCGGTTCATGCTGTCTTTGGGACAGCAGCAGGTTTACTGGCCTGCTTGCCCTTGTTCCAGGACTGATTAGGCTTCCAGCCTTGTCTGTAACGAGCAACAGCTCCTCCCTGTTTTGGTGCAGTGGAAGTTGGCGCTGCTCCTGCTTTGAAATTCCGAAAGGGACGAAAATTAGACTGTCTAGCCTTAGCTTTGGCTTTGTCTTGAGGTAGAGCGTGGCCCTTACCTCCTGTAATGTCAGCAATAATTTCTTTCAAACCGGGCCCAAATAAAGTTTGCCCCTTGAAAGGTATACTAAGTAATTTGGACTTAGAAGTTACATCAGCCGACCAGGATTTTAGCCACAGCGCTCTGCGTGCCTGAATGGCGAATCCTGAATTCTTAGCCGTAAGTTTGGTTAAATGTACTACGGCCTCCGAAATGAATGAATTAGCTAGTTTAAGGACTCTAAGCCTGTCCGTAATGTCGTCCAGCGTAGCTGAACTAAGGTTCTCTTCCAGAGACTCAATCCAAAATGCTGCCGCAGCCGTGATCGGCGCGATGCATGCAAGGGGTTGTAATATAAAACCTTGTTGAATAAACATTTTCTTAAGGTAACCCTCTAATTTTTTATCCATAGGATCTGAAAAAGCACAGCTATCCTCCACCGGGATAGTGGTACGCTTAGCTAAAGTAGAAACTGCTCCCTCCACCTTAGGGACCGTTTGCCATAAGTCCCGTGTGGTGGCGTCTATTGGAAACATCTTTCTAAATATTGGAGGGGGTGAGAACGGCACACCGGGTCTATCCCACTCCTTAGTAACAATTTCAGTTAATCTCTTAGGTATAGGAAAAACGTCAGTACTCGCCGGTACCGCAAAGTATTTATCCAACCTACACATTTTCTCTGGTATTGCAACAGCGTTACAATCGTTGAGAGCTGCTAAAACCTCCCCTAGTAATACACGGAGGTTTTCCAATTTAAATTTAAAATTTGAAATATCTGAATCCAATCTGTTTGGATCAGAACCGTCACCTACAGAATGAAGCTCTCCGTCCTCATGCTCTGCAAGCTGTGACGCAGTATCAGACATGGCCCTAGAATTATCAGCGCACTCTGTTCTCACCCCAGAGTGATCACGCTTGCCTCTTAGTTCTGGTAATTTAGCCAAAACTTCAGTCATAACAGTAGCCATATCTTGTAATGTTATCTGTAATGGCTGCCCAGATGTACTAGGCGCCATAATATCACGCACCTCCCGGGAGGGAGATGCAGGTACTGACACGTGAGGCGAGTTAGTCGGCATAACTCTCCCCTCGCTGTTTGGTGAAATTTGTTCAATTTGTACAGATTGGCTTTTATTTAAGGTAGCATCAATACAGTTAGTACATAAATTTCTATTGGGCTCCACCTTGGCATTGGAACAAATGACACAGGTATCTTCCTCTGAATCAGACATGTTTAACACACTAGCAATAAACATGCAACTCGGTTACAATTTTATTTAATAAAAACGTACTGTGCCTCAAGAAGCACTAAACGATTAAATGACAGTTGAAATAATGAACTGAAAAACAGTTATAGCATCACTCTTAACAAACAACACAACTTTTTAGCAAAGGTTTGTTCCCATTAGTAAAATAACACTAATTAAATTTTAAACAACGTTTTAAATCACAGTCACTATATAAGTCTCACAGCTCTGCTGAGAGAATCTACCTCCCTTCAAAGAAGTTTGAAGACCCCTGAGTTCTGTTAGAGATGAACCGGATCATGCAGAAAAACTGACTGGAAATTTTTGATGCGTAGCAAAGAGCGCCAAAAACGGCCCCTCCCTCTCACACACAGCAGTGAGAGAGAAACGAAACTGTCATAATTAACACAAGCAAACTGCCAAGTGGAAAATAATGCCCAAATACTTATTCACTCAGTACCTCATTAATGCAAACGATTCTACATTCCAGCAAAAACGTTTAACATGAAAAATACCTAATAAAAGGTTTAATGTACTTTTACAGAGTAATTCCGGTGAAATACCATCCCCAGAATACTAAAGTGTAGAGTATACATACATGTTCATTATAACGGTATGGCAGGATTTTTTCATCAATTCCATTCAGAAAATAACAACTGCGACATACCTCAATGCAGATTCAACTGCCCGCTGTCCCCTGATCTGAAGCTTTTACCTCCCTCAGATGGCCGAGAAACAGCAATATGATCTTAACTACTCCGGTTAAAATCATAAGAAAAACTCTGGTAGATTCTTCTTCAAACTCTGCCAGAGAGGTAATAACACGCTCCGGTGCTATTGTAAAATAACAAACTTTTGATTGAAGTTCTAAAAACTAAGTATAATCACCATAGTCCTCTCACACCTCCTATCTAGTCTTTGGGTGCAAGAGAATGACTGGAGGTGACGTAGAGGGGAGGAGCTATATAGCAACTCTGCTGGGTGAATCCTCTTGCACTTCCTGTAGAGGAGCAGATAATATCCCAGAAGTAATGATGACCCGTGGACTGATCACACATAACAGAAGAAATCAACTGCGCATAAAGTGCGCAAAAATAGGCCCCTCCCACCATGCACTCAATGCCAGAGGGCCTTAAAAAAGTACTCCTAGGAATAATCTAACAAGCCATGTGGAAAACTAGGCCCCAAATAAAGATTTATCAACCTCAGAGAAAAAACGTTTTTTCTTGTAAGTTAGGCAAACGTTTTTACACTAAGTAATATGAGAATTAACATGAATATTACCCTTATCTTGTAAGCATGATCCCAGTCATTGTTAAATCACTGTATCAGGCTTACCTCAAATATACCAGGCACTGTCAGCATTTTCTAGACCTTATCATCTCTCTAGAAAAAAAATATACTGAACATATTTCAAAGCAGGTGATCTGCAAAGCGTCCCCCAAACTGAAGTTTTCTTTCCATACTCTTCAGCTATGTTTGAGAACAGCAATGGACCTTAGTTACAAACCGCTAAGATCATCAACCTCCAGGAAGATTCTTCTTCCAATTTCTGCCTGAGAGTAAAACAGTACAACACCGGTACCGTTTAAAAATAAACTCTTGATTGAAGGTAAAAAACTACACTAAGTCACCACATATCTCTTGATACTTCCTTTCTTGTCGAGAGTTGCAAGAGAATGACTGGGGGTGGCAGCTAGGGGAGGAGCTATATAGACAGCTCTGCTGTGGGTGTCCTCTTGCAACTTCCTGTTGGGAAGGAGAATATCCCACAAGTAATGGATGAACCCGTGGACTGGATACACCTTTAGAAGAGAAATATTGTTTAAAAATGTATAATCTATGTGAATCATGATAAAAAAAAACATAATTTATGTAAGAACTTACCTGATAAATTCATTTCTTTCATATTAGCAAGAGTCCATGAGCTAGTGACGTATGGGATATACATTCCTACCAGGAGGGGCAAAGTTTCCCAAACCTTAAAATGCCTATAAATACACCCCTCACCACACCCACAATTCAGTTTAACGTGGGGTGATAAGAAAAAAGTGCGAAAGCATATAAAATAAGGAATTGGAATAATTGTGCTTTATACAAAAAAATCATAACCACCACAAAAAAGGGCGGGCCTCATGGACTCTTGCTAATATGAAAGAAATTAATTTATCAGGTAAGTTCTTACATAAATTATGTTTTCTTTCATGTAATTAGCAAGAGTCCATGAGCTAGTGATGTATGGGATAATGACTACCCAAGATGTGGATCTTTCCACACAAGAGTCACTAGAGAGGGAGGGATAAAATAAAGACAGCCAATTCCTGCTGAAAATAATCCACACCCAAAATAAAGTTTAATGAAAAACATAAGCAGAAGATTCAAACTGAAACCACTGCCTGAAGTACTTTTCTACCAAAAACTGCTTCAGAAGAAGAAAACACATCAAAATGGTAGAATTTAGAAAAAGTATGCAAAGAGGACCAAGTTGCTGCTTTGCAAATCTGATCAATCGAAGCTTCATTCCTAAACGCCCAGGAAGAAGAAACTTACCTAGTAGAATGAACTGTAATCCTTCGAGGCGGAATTTTACCCGACTCGACATAGGCATGATGAAATAAAGATTTCAACCAAGATGCCAAAGAAATGGCAGAAGCTTTCTGGCCTTTTCTAGAACCGGAAAAGATGACAAATAGACTAGAAGTCTTTCGGAAAGACTTAGTAGCTTAAACATAATAATACAAAGCTCTAACAGCATCCAAAGAATGCAATGATTTCTCCTTAGAATTCATAGGATTAGGACATAATGAAGGAACCACAATTTCTCTAGTAAGGTTGTTAGAATTCACAACCTTAGGTAAAAAATTCAAAAGAAGTTCGCAGCACCGCCCTATCCTGATGAAAAATCAGAAAAGGAGACTCACAAGAAAGAGCAGATAATTCAGAGACTCTTCTGGCAGAAGAGATGGCCAAAAGAAACAAAACTTTCCAAGAAAGTAATATAACGACCAAAGAATGCATGGGTTCAAAGGAGGAGCTTGAAAAGCCCCCAGAACCAACGAACCAAAGCATGTACAAAACAATGAAATATCAGGAAGATTAGCAATCCTTCTGTGAAAAAAGAACAGAAAGAGCAGAGATTTGACCTGTCAAGGAACTTGCGGACAAACCTTTATCTAAACCATCCTGAAGAAACTGAAAAATTCTCGGTATTCAAAAAGAATGCCAAGAAAAAATGATGAGAAAGACACTAAGAAATATAAGCCTTCCAGACTCTATAATATATCTCTCTAGATACAGATTTACGAGCCTGTCACATAGTATTAATCACAGAGTCAGAGAAACCTTCTTTGACCAAGAATCAAGCGTTCAAACTCCATACCTTAAAATTTAAGGATTTGAGATCCTGATGGAAAAAAAGGACCTTGCGACAGAAAGTCTGGTCTTAACGGAAGAGTCCACAGCTGGCAAGAGGCCATCCGGACAAGATCCGCATACCAAAACCTGTGAGGCCATGCTGGAGCTACCAGCAGGACAAACGAGCATTCCTTTAGAATCTTGGAGAATACTCTTGGAAGAAGAACTAGAGGCGAAAAGATATAGGCAGGATGATACTTCCAAGGAAGTGATAATGTATCCACTGCTTCCGCCCGAGGATCCCGGGATCTGGACAGATACCAGGGAAGTTTCTTGTTTAGATGAGAAGCCATCAGATCTATTTCTAGGAGTTCCCACATTTGAACAATCTGAAGAAATACCTCTGGGTGAAGAGACCATTCGCCCGGATGCAACGTTTGGCGACTGAGATAATCCGCTTCCCAATTGTCTATACCTGGGATATGAACCGCAGAGATTAGACAGGAGCTGGATTCCGCCCAAACCAAAATTCGAGATACTTCTTTCATAGCCAGAGGACTGTGAGTCCCTCCTTGATGATTGATGTATGCCACAGCTGTGACATTGTCTATCTGAAAACAAATGAACAACTCTCTCTTCAGAAGAGGCCAAGACTGAAGAGCTCTGAAAATTGCACGGAGTTCAAAATATTGATCGGAAATCTCACCTCCTGAGATTCCCAAACCCCTTGTGCCGTCAGAGACCCCCACACAGCTCCCCAACCTGTAAGACTTGCATCTGTTGAGATTATAGTCCAGGTCTGAAGAACAAAGAAGCCCCCTGAACTAAACGTTGGTGAACTGTCCACCATGTCAGAGAGTGTCGTATAATCGGTTTGAAGATATTAATTGAGATATCTTTGTGTAATCCCTGCACCACTGGTTCAGCATACAGAGCTGAAGAGGTCGCATGTGAAAACGAGCAAAGGAGATCGCATCCGATGCGGCAGTCCTAAGACCTAAAATTTCCATGCATAAGGCTACCAAAGGGAATGATTGTGACTGAAGGTTGTGACAAGCTGATATCAATGTTAAACTTCTCTTATCTGACAAGGACAGAGTCATAGACACTGAATCTATCTGGAAACCTAAAAAGGTTACCCTTGTCTGAGGAAACAATGAACTGAATGGTAAATTGATCCTCCAACCATGATCTTGAAGAAACAACACAAGTCGATTCGTATGAGATTCTGCGTAAATGTGAAGACTGAGCAAGTACCAAGATATCGTCCAAATAAGGAAATACCAAAACCCTGTTCTCTGATTACAGACAGAAGGGCACCGAGAACCTTTGAAAAAATTCTTGGAGCTGACGCTAGGCCAAACGGTAGAGCCACAAAACTGGTAATGCTTGTCTAAAAAGAGAATCTCAAACTAAAAGTGATCTGGATGAATCGGAATATGCAGATATACATCCTGTAAATCTATTGTAGACATATAATGCCCTTGCTAAACAAAAGGCAGGATAGTCCTACAGTTACCATCTTGAATGTTGGTATCCTTACATAACGATTCAATATAGATAGATCCGGAACTGGTCTGAAGGAATTGACCTTCTTTGGTACAATGAAGAGATAGAATAAAACCCCAGCCCCTGTTCCAGAACTGGAACTGGCATAATTACTCCAGCCAACTCTAGATCTGAAACACATTTCAGAAATGCTGAGCCTTTGCTGTGTTTACTGGGACACGGGAAAGAAAAAAATCTCTTTGCAGGAGGCCTTAACTTGAAGCCAATTCTGTACCTTTCTGAAACAATGTTCTGAAACCAGAGATTGTGAACGGAATTGATCCAAATTTCCTTGAAGAAAACGTAAACTGCCCCATACCAGCTGAGCTGGAATGAGGGCCGCACCTTCATGGGTATTTAGGAGCTGGCTATAGGTTTCTATAAGGCTTGGATATATTCCAAACTGGAAATGGTTTCCAAACTGATACCGCTCCTGAGGATGAAGGATCAGGCTTTTGTTCCTTGTTGTGAGGAAAGGAACGAAAATGGTTATTAGACCTAAATTTACCTTAGATTTTTTATCCTTTGGTAAAAAAGTTCCCTTCCCTCCAGTAACAGTTGAGATAATAGAAACCAACTGAAAATCGAATAATTTATTATCATGGAAAGAAAGGGAAAGCAAAGTTGACTTAGAAGACATAGCAGCATTCCAAGTTTTAAGCCATAAAGCTTGTCTAGCTAAAATAGCTAGAGACATATACCTGACATCAACTCTAATGATATCAAAAGATGGTATCACAAATAAAATAATTAGCATGTTATAGAATAATAAAAATGCTATAAAATTATGATATGTTACTTGTTGCGCTAAAGCTTCTAACCAAAAAAGTTGAAGCTGCAGCAACATCCGCTAAAAATATAGCAGGTCTAAGAAGATTACCTGAACATAAGTAAGCATTTCTTAGAAAGGATTCAATTTTTCTATCTAAAGGATCCTTAAATGAAGTACTATCTGCCATAGGAATAGTAGTACGTTTAGCAGGAGTAGAGACAGCCCCATTAACCTTAGAGATTTTGTCCCAAACTCTAATCTGTCAGATGGCACAGGATATAATTGCTTAAACGTTTAGAAGGAGTAAATGAATTACCCAAATTATTCCATTCCCTGGAAATTACTTCAGAAATAGCATCAGGGAGAGAAAACACTTCTGGAATAACTACAGGAGATTTAAAAACCTTATTTAAACGTTTAGATTTAGTATCAAGAGGACCAGAATCCTCTATTTCTAATGCAATTAATACTTCTTTAAGTAAAGAACGAATAAATTCCATCTTGAACAAATACAAAGATTTATCAGCATCAACCTCTGAGACAGAAACCTCTGAACCAGAAGAACCATTATCAGTATCAGAATGATGATGTTCATTTAAAAATTCATCTGAAAAAAAGAGAAGTTTTAAAAGACTTTTATGTATACTAGAAGGAGAAATAACAGACATAGCCTTCTTAATGGATTAAAAAAATAAAATCTCTTATGTTATCAGGAACACTCTGAAAATTAGATGTTGACGGAACAGCAACAGGTAATGTAACAGTACTAAAGGAAATTTTATCTGCATTAATAAGTTTGTCATGACATGCAATACAAACAACAGCTGGAGAAACAGATACCAAAAGTTTATAGCAGATACACTTAGCTTGGTAGCTCCAGCACTGGGCAGCGATTTTCCTGAAGTATCTTCTGACTCAGTTGCAACGTGGAACATCTTGCAATATGTAAAAGAAAAAACAACATATAAAGCAAAATTGATCAAATTCCTTAAATGACAGTTTCAGGAATGGGAAAAAAATGCCAGTGAACAAGCTTCTAGCAACCAGAAGCAATAAATAATGAGACTTAAATAATGAAGCATTTTCAGCCCCCGCGAGCCTAACAGCCCCCAGGGAAAAAGTCAAATTTTTTAAGGTAAGAAAAAATGATTGAAACAAATGCATTTATCCCAAGTATGAAACTGACTGTCTGAAAATAAGGAATGTTGAACATCCTGAGTCAAGGCAAATAAATGTTTGAATACATATATTTAGAACTTTATAAAAAAGTGCCTAACCATAGCTTAGAGTGTCACAGAAAATAAGCTTACTTACTTACCCCAGGACACTCATCTACATGTTGTAGAAAGCCAAACCAGTACTGAAACGAGAATCAGTAGAGGTAATGGTATATATATAAGAGTATATCGTCGATCTGAAAAGGGAGGTAAGAGATGAATCTCTACGACCGATAACAGAGAACCTATGAAATAGACCCCGTAGAAGGAGATCATTGCATTCAAATAGGCAATACTCTCCTCACATCCCTCTGACATTCACTGCACGCTGAGAGGAAAACCGGGCTCCAACCTGCTGCGGAGCGCATATCAACGTAGAATCTAGCACAAACTTACTTCACCACCTCCATAGGAGGCAAAGTTTGTAAAACTGAATTGTGGGTGTGGTGAGGGGTGTATTTATAGGCATTTTAAGGTTTGGGAAACTTTGCCCCTCCTGGTAGGAATGTATATCCCATACGTCACTAGCTCATGGACTCTTGCTAATTACATGAAAGAAATGTTGAGTTTCATGTTCCTTTAAGTTCAATATATTTTTATAATATTTTTATAATAATTTTTTTTAATATTTACTGGAAATAAATTCCTACATAAATGATGGTTTTATTTATTATGTACCATTTACGTTCGTAATAAAATTGGTTAACTTTGTGGGGGAGGTTTTATATTATGTCTTATGTTTAATATTTATGGTTATTTCAAATTGCTAATGGCTATAAAGTTTGATCTAATTAACATATATAGTAAGATATGTTAGCTGCAGGTACTGAGGTCTGAGGAGATGGTTATTAACCACAAAAACACGCAAGGGGCTGTGACTACAATATCTTCAAGTTAAGAGTCGCTTGCCCATTCTCCCACTGTGAAATTTTACACTAGCGGCTTAACGTGAAATACCAGCCAGTTCATATTGCTTTTCCCTGTTAAGAGCATAGACTTACCTTAACTTCCGATGGTTTCATTTGCCGTTTATTATTTATTATCTGTTTTGCATTATGTGGGGCAATTTATTTATGTAATCTCAGTGCTATGATGTTTCTTTGTTCATTTTGGCATGATGTGAGTTTATTCAGTAGGTTTTATTTGTATGACTGTTGTTTAGTGTGTATCAATACACAAGTTATTGCACGTAAAGGAGTGCTCCTTCTCTTTTTGTTTAATTTGCAGTAAAAAATGTTTATAATCTGTTTTTTATTCATTTCAAATAACTTGCCAACAAATAATAATAGTGGGACCTACCAGCCTGGATGAGGGAAACTGTACAGGGCCAACGTAGCAATCTCTAAAACCTAAAAGGAGATAAATTCATAAAAGTAAAAGGAGACCAATATCCAAGACGAAAAACAGAACATTTAATAATAGATGATCACAGGTTTGGAACTTCCTAAACATCTAGCTTGTATCATGTCAACAATTACTAGATCGCAAAAAGCACCAAGTGTTTAAAATGCTGGTGCACGGGGCATATTTAAATACACTTCTGAAACAGCTCTAACTTTTATTAGAAGCATCTTTGCTAATACTTGTTTATTACAAACATGTTTCTGGTTAAAACTGAAATGCATCCATGTGGCTTCTAATTTTGGCTGGAATGTCCCTTTAAAGGGACATGAAACACAAACATTTTCTTTCATGATTTAGGTAGAACGTATCATTTTAAACAACTTCCCAGTTTACTTCTATTATCAAATTTGCTTCATTCTCTTGGTATAATTTCTTGGAGCAGCAATGCACTTCTGGTTTTGTAACTGAACACATTGGTGAGCCAACAACAATTGGTGTATATATATGCAGCCACCAATCAGCAGCTAGGTTCTTTGCTGATCCTAAGCTTACCTAGATAGACCTTTCAGCAAAGGATAACAAGAGAATGAAGCAAATTCAATATTATAAGTAAATTGGAAAGTTGTTTAAAACTGTATTCTCTATCTGAATGATGAATGTCTAATTATTACTTTACTGTCCCTTTATGTTCAGAAGCGTGCACATGTCCGGAGCACTATATGGCAGCAGTTTTGCAAGAGCACTAGATGGCAGCACCATTTCCTGCCATATAGTGCTCTTGACACCCACCTAGGTATCAAGAGCACTAGATGGAAGCACTATTTCCTGCCATATAGTGCTCTTGACACCCACCTAGGTATCTCTTCAACAAAGTATACCAAGGGAATGAAGCAAATTTGATACTAGAAGTCAAATAGAAACTTTTTTTAAATTGTATGTTCTGTCCGAATCACAAGAGAATCTTTGTGTATCAGATCCTTTTAAAACCAATTTGTCATTTAAATAAATAAAGTAAATTGCAATGAAATGTTTCTGTAAAAGTACATTTAGTAATTACATTGTGACTTTAAAAAAATAAAATTTAAAAACCTTGCACAACTATACTTAATTCAAGACTAAAAATGATTAAAAAAAAAAAAAAGAAGAACAAATCCTGTGCCTCACTTAAAGGGACATGAAACCCAAAAAATTATTTTCTTTCATGATTCATATAGAGAATAGAATTTTAAACAACTTTCCAATTTACTTCCTTCTCTTGTTATCCTTTGCTGAAAGGTTTATCTAGGCAAGCTCAGGAGCAGCAAAGAGCCTAGGTTCTAGCTGCTTATTGGTGGCTGCATATATAAACCGATTGTCATGGTTACCCATGTGTTCAATTAGAAATCGGTAGTGCATTGCTGCTCCTTCAGCAAATGATACCAAGGGAATGAAACTAATTAGACAATATAAGTAAATTAGAAAGTTGTTTAAAATTGTATTCTCTATCTGAATCATGAAACATGTTTGGGTTTCAAGACCAAGAGTCAGGGTCGTACTGTAACCAGCAATGAAGTCGGTCTTCAAAAACTAAAACCAGTGGTTTCCATTATATTTTTATTTCATATAAAAGAAAAAAAGCATAAAAACAATAAAAATAAATAAACCCCCCCCCCTCCAAAAAAAAAAGACAAAACCCCTTATATTGTTTGGTGTAACAAAATCGAATAATAATATAATATGGATTTGATACTACTACTTACCAGCAGAATTATAGTGAGCAGCCCATCAAAAATGTTGCTTGGGTAAGAGATGTAGCTCTTCAATCCCAGAGAAAATATCTTCAGCCCCATTTCCAAAAGGTAATAGAGGATGAAGCAAACGTTGATAGCCTTTAGAAATGGAACAGGTCATTGATATGAAATATTAAGACTATAAACTTCAGAGCACTATTACTTATGAGACAAAAAAACAAAACCTCACCCCTAAGGAGAAGTCATCCCGGTCAGTTCCTGGCTTCTCTGCATCAACCATCAAGATCACCTGTAAATAAGAAATGTCCACTCCGTCTATATTAATTTCATGACATGAGACCGCAGGTCTCTCTACATTAAAGGGACAGTACAATCAAAATAAAAAACAACAACTCATGATTCAGATAGAGCATGCAATTCTAAACAACTTTCCAATTTACTTCAATTATATAATTTGTTTTGTTCTCTTGGTATCCTTGGTTGAATAGTAAATCTAGGAAGACTGATAGGAGCTCAGGAGTGTGCATATGTCTTTAGCAGTCTATGCCAGCAGTGTTTGCAACTATGTATAACTTTGCTATAAACAATGCTGCAAACATTGTTGCCAGATCGTTAGACACGTGCATGCTCCTGAACCTAGGATTATTTTCTAAGAAAGAATACCAAGAGAACTAAGCAAAATGTATCATAAGTAAATTCAAAACTTATTTAAAAGCTTCACGATCTTTTAAATCAATTTAAATTTATTTTTGACTTTACTGTCTCTTTAACCCCAGATAAACAAGAAATGCTAGACAGGCCTATAACTGGAAGAATTAAAAGGTGGTTATCAATGACCTACCTATGGCTAAATCCCCAGGCAATGATGGACTTGGCTATAAATATTACTCAAAATTTCAGAACGTGTTCCTGCCTAATTTACTTACTTGTTTTAAGTCAGTGGACAACTAATTTTTCACAGACATTTTTATCTGCACATATTCTTTTCACTACCCTTCAAGTTATATACCAATATTCCATCTCAATTCGGATGTAAAAAAAAAGTTTCTAAAATTTTAGCGAAAACTACTAACGGACAGCTCTTATTCATAAGTGGGCTTTATTCCCAAAAAGGAGGCAAAAGACAACACAGTCAGGGCCTTGCATCTCATCCAATATGCACATCAGTAAGCATCACAATGATACTCCTATCTACTGACCCAGAGAAGGCCTTTAACCAAGTTAATTGGGATTTTCTCAGGAAAAACACTTGTGTTTGGGGACATTACCTTATCAATGTTTATTCCCTATACACAAAACCCAGTGCACAGATTCTAGATAATGGTATATTGTCAGTTCCTTTTTCCCCATCTAGAATGGCACATAACAGGGGTGCCCTCTTTCTCATTTATTGTTTGCTTGTGTTCTAGAAAACCCTTGCCACAAAACCAAAAACATATCCAAAATCTGAGTTGGCAGCCAATCCTATACAATGTTACTCTTAGCAGATGACGTACTTTTTTCATACATGCTTTAAATGAAACTGAAGGTCTTACACGGGTGGTATTACACCCCAAGGAAACTTCATCACCTCTTTCATAAGAGGAGTAATAGGTATTGGCGATGTGAGCGATATGGCACATGTGGTGGTGGTGCTCTGCCATCCACACTTTTTGGAGGGAGGATAGCTCAGTAGCAGAAATTTTTTATCAACAAACAATTCACCATATATCCCATACTGTCTGGATACTGTAAGAGCCCACCAACATTAAGTATAAATTATACTTGAAATTATTTTATATTATGGCCAACACTGAAGTTCCTTATTGCCAAAAATTGCAATTGTAGCAAAGCCCCTTCCTAATCAATGTGGCTTTGCTCTGTGAATGACCTTTTAGAGACCGAAGTTTATTATTACATTAAAAACATCCTTAGCACGTACAGTAGGAAACCTAGAATAATTTATAGAAAAATATTACATTGATCAATCTTTCCTTTATGCTTATACTTCAACCTGTCTAACAAGGAATATAAATAAGGGGAAAGATATTTATACGGGTGCTGACGTACAGTAAAGTTATACATACACAGATTGAGAGAAGATTAGCCAGAGACACAAGATTCCCCAAGTAGTCAAAGTATCGATGACTTCCGCACAACTGCAAGATTTGCAGTAATCGCCACTGATACACAGGTTGTGGTGGATGCTGCACAAGAAAGTTTACATTAAAAATACAAATAAAAGCATTCATTTTCATTCAACACAGGGGCATCACTTTCACCTAAACAAAAATTATGCAACATACATACACACACACACAGTGTGTGTATATATATATATATATATATATATATATATATATATATATATATATATATATATATATATATATATATATATACACACACACACACACAAGTTGTTATTCTGAAATGGTGTAAATTGAACCGTTGTAAAACGAAGGCCACCTGTATATACACATACACACACATATATATATACACATACACACACATACATATACATACACACACATATATATATACACATACACACACACACACATACATATACATACACACACATATATATATACACATACACACACACACACATATACATACACACACATATATATATACACATACACACACATATATATATACACATACACACACACACACATACATATACATACACACACATATATACATACACACACATTATATATATATATATATATATATATATATATATATATATATATATATATATATATATATATATATACACACACACACACACACATACATACATACAGTATATATACACATACATATACACACACACACACACATATACATACACACACAAGTTGTTATTCTGAAACGGTGTAAATTGAACCGTTGTAAAACGAGGGCCACCTGTATATACACATACACACACATATATATATACACATACACCCACACAGTGTATGTATATATATATATATATATATATATATATATATATATATATATATATATATATATATATATATATATATATATATATATATATATATACACACACACACATACATACACATACATACAGTATATATACACATACATATACACACACACACACACACACACACATATATATATATATACAGTTGCAAGAAAAAGTATGTGAACCCTTTGGAATGATATGGATTTCTGCACAAATTGGTCATAAAATGTGATCTGATCATCATCATCTAAGTCACAACAATAGACAATCACAGTCTGCTTAAACTAATTACACACAAAGAATGAAATGTTGCCATGTTTTTATTGAACACACCATGTAAACATTCACAGTGCAGGTGGAAAAAGTATGTGAACCCCTAGACTAATGACATCTCCAAGAACTAATTGGAGTGAGATGTCAGCCAACTGGAGTCCAATCAATGAGATGAGATTGGAGGTGTTGGTTATAGCTGCCCGGCCCTATAAAAAAAACACACACCAGTTCTGGGTTTGCTTTTCACAAGAAGCATTGCCTGATGTAAATGATGCCTCGCACAAAAGAGCTCTCAGAAGACCTACGATTAAGAATTGTTGACTTGCATAAAGCTGGAAAGGGTTATAAAAGTATCTCCAAAAGCCTTGCTGTTCATCAGTCCACGGTAAGACAAATTGTCTACAAATGGAGAAAGTTCAGCACTGCTGCTACTCTCCCTAGAAGTGGCCATCCTGTAAAGATGACTGCAAGAGTACAGCGCAGACTGCTCAATGAGGTGAAGAAGAATCCTAGAGTGTCAGCTAAAGACTTACAAAAGTCACTGGCAAATGCTAACATCCCTGTTAGCGAATCTACAATACGTAAAACACTAAACAAGAATGGATTTCATGGGAAGATACCACAGAGGAAGCCACTGCTGTCCAAACAAAACATTGCTGCACGTTTACAGTTTGCACAAGAGCACCTGGATGTTAAACAGCAGTACTGGCAAAATTTTCTGTGGACAGATGAAACCAAAGGTGAGTTGTTTGGAAGAAACACACAACACTATGTGTAGCGAAAAAGAGGCACAGCACACCAACATCAAAACCTCATCCCAACTGTGAAGTATGGTGGTGGGGGCATCATGGTTTGGGGCTGCTTTGCTGCGTCAGGGCCTGGACGGATTGCTATCATCGAAGGAAAGATGAATTCCCAAGTTTATCAAGACATTTTGCAGGAGAACTTAAGGCCATCTGTCTACCAACTGAAGCTCAACAGAAGATGGGTGTTGCAACAGGACAATGACCCAAAGCATAGAAGTAAATCAACAACAGAATGGCTTAAACAGAAGAAAATACGCCTTCTGAAGTGGCCCAGTCAGAGTCCTGACCTCAACCCGATTGAGATGCTGTGGCATGACCTCAAGAAAGCGTTTCACACCAGACATCCCAAGAATATTGCTGAACTGAAACAGTTCTGTAAAGAGGAATGGTCAAGAATTACTCCTGACCGTTGTGCACGTCTGATCTGCAACGACAGGAAACATTTGGTTGAAGTTATTGCTGCCAAAGGAGGTTCAACCAGTTATTAAATCCAAGGGTTCACATACTTTTTCCACCTGCACTGTGAATGTTTACATGGTGTGTTCAATAAAAACATGGCAACATTTAATTCTTTGTGTGTTATTAGTTTAAGCAGACTGATTGTCTGTTGTTGTGACTTAGATGATGATCAGATCACATTTTATGACCAATTTGTGCAGAAATCCATATCATTCCAAAGGGTTCACATACTTTTTCTTGCAACTGTGTGTGTGTGTGTGTATATATATATATATATATATATATATATATATATATACATATATACATATATACATATATACACACACACACACACACACATACATACATATACACACACACATATATATACACACACACTTATACTTATGAATAACTTTGTGTGATCATTGTAAGTATAATACCTGTTTAATAGGGTCCTTATCAAGCTCATCAAACAATTTTTGAAAGCACTCAGCTGAAATCCCACCATCACCACAGCACTTCACTTTCTGGGGAACAACAAACAGAACATATTAAATGACAGCCAGGATTATTCCAGTTCTGTACCTGGGTGTAGGCAGATTAGGGATTGTTGCAAATATGAAGTTGGACAAACTAGAATGATCATTCAGAACTTTATGAGAAATAGGAGATGTGTAGCATTTGTATGTAGTACACAGATAAATAGAACTAACATTTTAGGTAAAGTAGGTGAGGAAGAGACCTGCAAAGTGTTACAACCAACATGTAAAAGTAAACGTATTCCACACTAGGCAAAGTGACCTGTGGTGTAGTGTAGCCTGGTGATAAGCAGACCTGACAGACCACAAGTGAAGACATAGATAGTGCGCACAGTACAGAGTTATGTAAACCCCAACGTCAGGCAGACACCACTATCAAATAGGAGTGGACAAGCAATAAGGAAGTGCCCTCAAACAATAATAAGATGTACTAGGACTAAAGACTACAAGGAGAACATAGGGAAGAAAGGTGGAGGACCACATTATGGTTTTTTTTCTGCAGGAGTGAGTTAACACTGTTATCTGGGATACAAGCTGCAGTTTAACCAGAGTTGGGTGTGAGCCATGCCTGGTGCCCTCCTTCTGGTTGCAGGATGGAATGAAGAGAAGGAGAGAGCTGTGTAAACTCGTGGCAGCTAGCAGGACCGCTAAGCAGATTTGCAGAGGAACAGCTATGTTGCGGTTTCTTTCACCAAAAATGGCAAGTGGAAAAAAGCGATAGTTTAAAATGTCCAGTATTTGTCAAGCAAGGAAAATACAAACTAACATAGTAATTATACGTCATTGTTTCTAGACACATAACTATTTCCTTACCTCTGCTATAGTCATTTTGTAATATTCATCCATTTTTACTTCTTCCAACACTTGTAAAACAGTTTCCGAATCAACAGAGATCCTATAATGAAAAAAAAAATAAAAAAATATAGGTAGCGCTCAGTTTACGCCGGGGTTAGGTTCCAGAAGGAATGGTTGTAAATCAAAACCGTTGTAAATTGAAACCCAGTTTATAATGTAAGTCAAAGAGAAGTGAGGGAGTTAGGTTCCAGGCCCCTCTCAAAATTGTCATAAGTAACACCTAAAATATTATTTTTAAAGCTTTGAAATGAAGACTTTAAATGCTAAACAGCATTATAAACACTATCAAATAATCACACAACACAGAATATATAATTAAACTAAGTTAAATGAACACAAACATTTGCTAAACTGCATTATAAACCTTATGAAATAATCACACAACACAGACTTTACTTGCATTTTTCTGCAAACAGTTCCTTTTATGCATTCCAATCTGGACTGATTTATAGACAGGAAGATCTTGTTCCTATAAAAACTGCTTGATAGCTCATGTCTAGATAGCTACACTGATTCATTTCAGCCTGCTTGTGTGTATCTTTGCTGCAACACAAGTGGACAGCTCCACCTACTGGCTATTTTAATCAATGCACTGCTTTCTCAATGCTTTTCAATAGCAGTCACATGACTAAAAGAAAAAGGTTGTTATTCTGAAACGGTGCAAATTGTACCGGCTTAAACCGAGGGCCACCTGTACAGATTTAGGAAATGTTATGTTTGGGACAAAGAAAGGACACATTTTTGCATCCATGTTTATTTTATGCCACGTCCACTTTCAACTCACCTATTTCCTATGACAAACACAATAACAGTTTCAGGAAATAAAGCAAGGAGGAGTTTAACAAACTACTGTTTCGCTAAACTATTTGGAGACAAGCTGCCACTTCCAAATTAATTACAATATGCACAGAAAGGAGTTAACAAAAACCAAATCTGGATAACAAGAAAAAATAAAAATATTCTAACAGGCTCCATTTGTTTTTGTTGTAAACAAACTTCATAGTTTAACCTTTTGCTGCCGTTGTATTCCATCAAAACGGCGCTAGGCTTTAGCGCCGTTATGACGGAATAAAACGTCATAGCCAACGGCTGTCCTGAAGCCAACTGCGCTTCCTGGATTTGATTGCGGTCTGGAGGGCTTTCCTAGCATCATGTAGACATTATAACCATGTCATGAAAGGGTTAAAAAGGGATTTGAGCTATATATTTTATTTAAAGGGATAGAAAAGTCAAAATTAGATTTGCATGATTCAGATAGAGCAGGTAATTTTATACACTTTTAAAATTTACTTCTATTTGTATACAGTTTTAAATTCACTTCTATTTTTAAATGTGCTTCGTTCTCTTGGTATCCCTTGTTGAAAAAGAATACGCACATATCCTACACTAGTGGGAGCTAGCTGCTTATTGGTGCCTTCACACATTTGTCTTGTGTGATTGGCTAACTAGATGTGTTCAGTTAGCTGCCAGTAGTGTAATGCTGTTACTTCAGCAGAGGATAGCAAGAGAATGAAGCAAATTTGATGATAGAAGTAAATTGGAAAGTTCTTTAAAATTGTATGTGCTATCCAAATCATGAAAGAAAATGTTGGGGTTTTCTATCCCCTTTAACAAGGAAACAATGTGAAGTAAGAACTTTAAGGCAAAGCACAAAAGAAGTGCTGTTTGAAACAGGGAAAAATATGATTAAAAAAGTTGATGCTGAAGAATCAGACATATCTAAAAATCCTGCACAAATCTGCTGGAAAAGTATTTTATGATAGCTCGGGAAAGCCTCAATCAGAAAAACCTGCAACTTCGTTACAACCGACGAATTAAACTCCATCTAAAACATTCTGGATCCGTTTATACAAAAGGGGAGAGTTTACCATCACTAATATATGCATTGAGAATATGGTGATTTACGAATTAAAGGGATAGTCTAGTCAAAATTAAACTTTCACGATTCAGATAGAGCAGCAATTTTAAGTAACTTTCTAGTTTATGCCTATTATCAATTTTTCTTCATTCTCTTGCTATCTTTATTTGAATTTAAGCTTACGAGCCGGCCCATTTTTTTATTCAGAACCTGGGTAGTGCTTGCTGATTGGTTGCTACATTTAGAGACCAATCAGAAAGTGCTACCCAGGTGCTGAACCAAAAATGGTCCGACTCCTATGCTTACATTCTTGCTTTTTCAAATATAGATACCAAGAGAACAAAGAAAAATTGATAATAGAAGGAAATTAAAAAGTTCTTACATAAAAACATAATTTATGTAAGAACTTACCTGATAAATTAATTTCTTTCATATTGGCAAGAGTCCATGAGCTAGTGACGTATGGGATATACATTACTACCAGGAGGGGGCAAAGTTTCCCAAAGCTCAAAATGCCTATAAATACACCCCTCACCACACCCACAATTCAGTTTAACGAATAGCCAAGAAGTGAGGTGATAACAAAAGGCGTAAAAAAGCATTAAAAAAAAAGAGGAACTAGAAATATAATTGTGCTTTTATACAAAAAAACATAACCACCATAAAAAGGGTGGGCCTCATTGACTCTTGCCAAAATGAAAGAAAATTAATTTTTTCAGGTAAGTTCTTACATAAATTATGTTTTCTTTCTTTTTTATGACACGATGAGTCCACGGATCATCTTAATTACTAATGGAATATTCACCTCTTGGTCAGAAGGTGGCGGCAAAGAGCACCACAGCAGAGCTGTTAAATAGCTCCTCCGTTCCCTCCCACCCCAGTCATTCTCTTTGCCTACGTTAGTGATAGGAAGTGGTAAAGTGAGGTGTTAGATAAGATTCTTCAATCAAGAGTTTATTATTTGTAAAGTAGTGCAGGATTGTGCCGCTTTGTCCTGGGGCGTAGCCGTAGTCCATATCAGTCTCTTCAGTAGAGCATTGGTGGCTTTAAAGTACAAGCAAAAACTTGTGGGACATAAATCTCACTGCGCCTCCCATATATTATTGCTGCCCTAACCCTGAAAACCTGAGGAATATTTATTCAGGAATTTATTTTTCTTCACAGGTCCATGTGGGGGACTGCCTTTGCTGTCAGGCAGACATATGAGGTAAGTGCTTTGTTATTTTCTTGGGACACTTAAAGGAAAAGGAGCACTTTACTACATTTCACTTCATTACATAAAGGGCTTATGGTATAAGGCACTTTATTAGGGGACAAAAGCTCTCAGTCTGAGAGAACCAGACAGTGTTTAGCAGGCACTGGGGCTGGGAGATAAGCACTTTGAGGGCTCTGGTGGTTCGTTTAACATGGCGTTAGTTTTATTATAGAAATAAAGTCCGGGAGAGTCCGGATTTGTTGAGGCCCGGTTGGATAAAGACTTCTCCCGGTAAGGTGATCTTCAAGGGGTTAGTATTAAGATTTTTTTTAAGGGGGTATTGGGTGGGTTTTAGAGTAGGGTTGGTTGTGTGGGTGGTGGGTTTTAATGTTGGGGGGCGGGGATTTGTAATTTTTTTTACAGGTAAAAGAGCGGATTACTTCGGGGAAATGCCCCACAAAAGGCCCTTTTAAGGGCTATTTGTAATTTAGTGTAGGGTAAGGCTTTTTTATTTTGGGGGGGCTTTTTTATTTTGTTAGGGGGATTAGATTAGGTGTAATTAGTTTAAAAATCTTGTAATTTGTTTATTATTTTCTGTAATTTAGTGTTTGTTTTTTTGTAATTTAGCTAATTTTATTTAATTGTATTTAATTTAGGAAATTAATTTAATTATAGTGCAGTGTTAGGTGTAATTTTAACTTAGGTTAGGTTTTATTTTACAGGTACTTTTGTATTTATTTTAGCTAGGTAGTTAGTAAATAGTTAATAACTATTTAGTAACTATTCTACCTAGTTAAAATAAATACAAACTTGCCTGTAAAATAAAAATAAACACTAAGCTAGATACAATGTAACTGTTATATTGTTGCTTAGCTTAGGTAAGTATTTAGTTTTAAATAGGAATAATTTAATTAATTATAGTAATTTTATTTAGATTTGTTTAAATTATATTTAAGTTAGGGGGTGTTAGGGTTAGACTTAGGTTTAGGGGTTAATAAATGTAGGTAGGTGGCGGCGATGTTAGGGACAGCAGATTAGGGGTTAATAATTTAACTAATGTTTGCGAGGCAGGAGTGCGGCGATTTAGGGGTTAATATATTTATTATAGTGGCGGCGATGTCCGGTTCGGCAGATTAGGGGTTAAACATTTTATTTTAGTGTTTGCGATGCGGGAGGGCCTCGGTTTAGGGGTTGATAGGTAGTTTATGGGTGTTAGTGTACTTTTTAGCACTTTAGTTATGAGTTTTATGCTACGGCGTTGTAGTGTAAAACTCTTAACTACCGACTTTAAAATGTGGTACCAGTCTTGACAGGAGAGGGTCTACCGCTCACTTTTTGGCAGACTCGTAATACCTGTGCTATGCAAGTCCCATTGAAAAAATAGGATAGGCAATTTACGTAAGTGGATTTGCGGCATTTCCAAGTTTGGCCAAAAAAGTGAGCGGTACACCTGTACCTGCAAGACTCGTAATACCAGCGGGCGTTAAAAAGCAGTGTTGGGACCGGCCAACGCTGCTTTTTAAGCCTACCGCAAGACTCGTAATCTAGCCGATAGTTAATAGGAGGACTAGACTTCTAAAAGCTAAAAATAACAAAATGTCCTTAACAAAGAACAAAAAAATGTTCAAAAGAAATATAAGGAGAATTTTAACAAAACTGTCTGATACAGGATCCTTTGAGACAAATAAACCTTCATCAGTAGAATAAACTTAAGTATGCTGTCGGTCAGAACAAAATTAAATAAATCTTAAATTTTGAAAAGACCTTGTAAGTTTACTTAAAGGCATAATAGCAGTCATAACCTTTTATGATCAAAGCAATAACATATGATATTTGCAGATTAAATCAAGTACATGAACTGAGAAAGTAAAAACAGTAAATGTCATTGTACATATAGAAACATGATTAGCATAAAATATCATAAATAAATGCCACATAATTAAACTGAAGAAAATAACAGCTTAATAATGAAAAAACACACTTCGCTTTGAAGAATTGTGTTTCAGGGCATCATAGTTTCTACAGTAACATCAGAGTCAGGATCAGAATGAGACCTCTCGCAAAATGTAACAGAAAAAGAAAAATAACATTAGGCAAAACATTCAATTTCCACAATGTAACAGTTTCAGTAAGTAGTATTTTTTAAAACAAAAAAATAAAATAAAAAAAGCAGGCATACTAGCTTTCAAAAATCATAAAAACAGCGAGAAATAGAGGGAGAGGTGTAAAAAAACAAAATTTTGGTGCCAAGAATGACGCATTACGCAAAAGGAAGTTAAAAAATTTTTTGGGTGCCAACCCAACACCAGGAAATGATGCAACTTGCGTCATAACAAACGCAACTTTGCTTCAAAACAACTAGCATCAACAAAGACGCAGGAAATGACAACATTTGCACCATCAAAGGAGCGCAAAAAAAATTTTGCGCCAAGAATGACAGCATTTTGCGCCCTCGCGAGACTACAATTGCCTGTGAAAAAAATGAAAAACAAGTCAAATTAGAAAAAGACTGAAACCCCAAGTAAGAAAAAAAAAAAAGTTTAAATAAACTTCCCAAACATGATTCCTATACTGAAACTGTTTAGACTGCAAAGGGAAATATACATAGACCTGACTCATGGCAAATATAAGAAAAATACATATATTTAAAACTTTATATTAACACATAAAGCGCCAAACCATAGCTGAAAGTGTCTTAAACAATGATACATACTTACCGAAAGCCACCCATCCACATATAGCAGACAGTCAAACCAGTACTGAAAACTATCAGCAGAGGTAATGGTATTTAGGAGTATATCGTCAATCTGAAAAGGGAGGTAGGAGATGAATCCCTACGACCGAAAACAGAAAACCCTTGAAAAGATTTCCCGCGAGAGAAACCATAAAATCAATAGGCGATACTCTCTTCACATCCCTCTGACAAACACTGTACTCAGAGGAATTGGGCTTCATAATGCTTAGAAGCGCTTATCATGGAAGAAATCCTAAAAACTAAGCACAAACTCCATAGGAGGTAAAGTTTGTAAAACTGAGTTGTGGGTGTGGTGGGAGGTGCATTTATAGGCATTTTGAGGTTTGGGAAACTTTGCCCCCTCCTGGTAGGAATGTATATCCCATACGTCACTAGCTCATGGACTCTTGCCAATTACATGAAAGAAATTGCATGCGCTATCTGAATCGTGAAAGTTTAATTTTGACTAGACTATCTCTTTAATAGTTAGACACTTTGCATAGCTCTTCCTTCCAAATGACTAGAATAAATCCTCACTATTTAATAAATGAGATTTATTTATTTTTTTAAACACAGGAAACACCTTTTAAGAGATTTTATTCTCCAATCTAAATGAAATTTGTGAATGGGGCAGTAGAAACCTTGTAATTGCAAGACATTCCTGTTGTGTTCCTCTAAAAATAAAAAAAATCAACCAAGACAACTCCATCAACCATTTGCCTTATTTGGAGAAGCCAATCTCTTGTTTAGACTGCAGGACAACAAGGCTAACCACACTCAAAGTAAAAATAAAAGTGCATTATTTTGAAGGTATCTGCTGAAAACAAATTACGGGTCAATATGTAGCCGGATTACCCACTTGATAAGTCAGTTCAGAGAATTAGAAAATAATCAATTTTCAGAGCTAAATTACATGGAAAGGGAGTGAAATAATGAAAATATATTGCAAACTTGTGTAATTAGACATAACTAAAAATCTCATGGTTTTTACTGTCCCTTTAAGTAGGTTGTATATTAAAGGGACAGCCTAGTCAAAATAAAACGTTCATGATTCAGATATATTATCTTGGTATTCTTTGTTGAAAGCTAAACCTAAGTAGGCTCAAACTGATTTCTAAGCCGTTGAAGGCAGTCTCTTATTTCAGTGCAGTTTGACAGTTTTCCCCAGTTAGACAGTTCATGTGTGCCAAATAAATAACATTGTGCTCATTCCCATGGAGTTATTTATTAGTCAGCACTGATTGGCTAAAATGCAAGTCTGTCAAAAGAACTGAGATAAGTGGGCAGAGGCTTAGATGCATGGTAATCACAGAGGTAAAAAGTATATTAAAGGGACATGAAACCCAAAAATGTTCTTTCATGATTCAGATAGAGAATACAATTTTAAACAACTTTCTAATTTACTTCTATTATCTAATCTGTTTTATTCTCTTGGTATCATTTGTTGAAGGAGCAGCAATGCACTACTGGTTTCTAACTGAACACATGGATGAGCCAAAGACAATCAGTTTATATATGCAGCCACCAATCAACAGCTAGAACCTAGGTTCTCTGCTGCACATGAACTTGCCTAGATAAACATTTCAGCAAAGGATAACAAGAGAAAGAAGCAAATTAAATAATAGAAGTAAATTGGAAAGTTGTTTCAAATTGTATTCTCTATCTGAAACATGAAATAAAAAAATTGGGTTTCATGTCCCTTTAATATAACAGTGTTGGTTATGCAAAACTGGGGAATTGGGTAATAAAAAAATTATCTATCTTTTTAAACAATACAAATTCTGGAGTAGACTGTCCCTTTAAACACCCTCTTTCTGTTTGATTAAGTTAAATAGACATTATACACTAGATTTTTCTTTGCATAAATGTTTTGTAGATGATCCATTTATAAAGCCTATACAGCTTTTTTTTTGTTGAGTTTTTAAAAGTATAGTTTTGCTTATTTTTAATTAACATTGCTCTGATTTTCAGACTCCTAACCAAGCCCCAAAGTATTAGAAGTATACTGATGTATACCTTCTCCAGTTTGCTCCTGTTTGTGTAAAGAGTCTTTTCATATGCAGAGGAAGGGGGGAGTGTCTGCTATTTTTGCTATACAGGCACTTTCAGTGGGTGTTCCAGATAACCTTTCAACAGAGCTAAACTGGGAGTAAGTTTTTAAACAGTTTTATACTGAATTTTTATAGTAGTGTCTATTAAATGCAGTTATATAACAATTGGTGTATACTGTCCCTTTAAACACATCTCTCCTTACATTTGGGTAATATCTTGGTAGTGCAGATGTCTGTGGAGAGTAAGGACTTCAAACGCTGCTCGAATTCCTAATCGCCTCCTAAGCAGCGATGCCTGAACAGATTTCTATAGTAAACAAATAAATAAGTAAATTAAAAAGGCTGATATTCAGTTAAGATATTTAACAAGGGACACTTCAAGACTTAAAAAAAAAATACAAGAGAACAAAATTTCCTAACAGATAAACGTTCATTAAAATGATAATTTAAAAGACAACTTTATAAAGTCAGGTGTGCAAGTTAAGTTAGCAACAGAAAAAGAGGTGGCACAGACACTATAGATAAACATAAAACTTCCATAATTCAGATAGAGCAAGCAATATTGAAAAGAAATAAAAAACAACAAAAAAAACTTTTGAATTTACTTCCATTATCAAAAAGTGTAGAATCTTTTTATATGCTCAAGTTGAGGTCACCAGCTCCTTATGAGCATGTACAGGAGTTCACAGTATAAACATATTGTGATTGGCTAACGGCTATCATTTGATACAGGGAGCAGGGAAATGGAAGGAATTTTGAAAGTTGCCAGAAAAAGGAAAAATAACAAAATCTTCTACTCATTTAAAATTAAAAGGACACTATACCCAAACATTTTCTTTCATGATTAAGGTAGAGAATATAATTTTAAACATTATTCCAATTTACTTCTATTACCTAATTTGCTTCATTCTTTAGATATACTTTAATGAAGAAATAGAAATGCACACGGTGAACCAATCACAGGAGGCATCTATGTGCAGCTACCAATCAGCAGCTACTAAGCATATCTAGATATGCTTTTCAGCAAAGAATATCAAGAGAATGAAGCAAATTAGAAAGTTGATTATAATTGTATGCTCTTTCTAAATCATGAAAGAAAAATTTTGGGTTTCTTGTCCCTTTAAGACTAAGGAGTAGATTTATTAAAGCAGCAGATGCTGCAATCTACTCCCAAAGTTCCAGGTCCGCCTGAAATTTAAGTTAAGAAGCAGCGGTCGATCAGGATGATTGACATACCCTGCTAGCAGTCGATAGGCCGCAATGTGCAGGGGTGGCATTGTACATTATAGAATGTATCGGACTTAATAGTTGTATGTTGGTTCATAAGTTGCACTTTTTGGGTTTGGGGGTGCCCCTGGTCACTGACCCGAGAGGTGTAAGTTTGATAGGGCCGATTGCCCCTCAACTGTCTGCCACACCTCTCTTGTTGGTCTGGGGCCGGGGACACCAGAGACCCCGTGCATAATAATACATACATTAACATGACAGATCTGAGTTGTACTAGTTTAAAGTTTGTAACCGTTTAATTGCATACCTCAACCTAGGATGTTCCCCTCCCTCCCCTCCCACCCCTCTCCTACCCCTCCCTTTTCCCGCTTTCCCCTCCTTCTCCCCCCCCCCCCCGAATTTATCCAGTGTAAAAAACATGCAACCGCTCTGATACACACCACATCCCACCCACATGCCCGACTAAAAGGTACCGTTGTACAGTTCACATTCCCCCTTTAAATGTCAATCTATCTATGCAAGTTACTTTTTAGTAACATTCCCCCCCCCCCCCTTTTTACACAAATATTATTTGTGTTATCCCCAAAGAGGTCTAACTAACTTCTAGCTAATCCTCTCCCACTGGTGGTAACCCAGACCACCTTACTCACTAATAACTAAAAAACAAAATTTATGCTTACCTGATAAATTTATTTCTCTTGTGGTGTATCCAGTCCATGGATATCCATTACTTGTGGGATATTCTCCTTCCCAACAGGAAGTTGCAAGAGGATCACCCACAGCAGAGCTGCTATATAGCTCCTCCCCTAACTGCCATATCCAGTCATTCGACCGAAACTAGCCGAGAAAGGAGAAACCATAGGGTGCAGTGGTGACTGTAGTTTAAAATTTAGACCTGCCTTAAAAGGACAGGGCGGGCCGTGGACTGGATACACCACAAGAGAAATAAATTTATCAGGTAAGCATAAATTATGTTTTCTCTTGTTAGGTGTATCCAGTCCACGGATCATCAATTACTTGTGGGATACCAATACCAAAGCTAAAGTACACGGATGAAGAGAGGGACAAGGCAGGTACTTAAACGGAAGGGACCACTGCCTGTAGAACCTTTCTCCCAAAAATAGCCTCCGAAGAAGCAAAAGTATCAAATTTGTAAAATTTTGAAAAGGTATGAAGCGAAGACCAAGTCGCCGCTTTGAAAATCTGTTCAACAGAAGCCTCATTTTTAAAGGCCCAGGTGGAAGCCACAGCTCTAGTAGAATGAGCTGTAATCCTTTCAGGAGGCTGCTGTCCAGCAGTCTCATAGGCTAAGCGTATTACGCTCCGAAGCCAAAAAGAAAGAGAGGTTGCCGAAGCCTTTTGACCTCTCCTCTGTCCAGAGTAAACAACAAACAGGGAAGATGTTTGACGAAAATCTTTAGTCGCTTGTAAGTAAAACTTTAAAGCACGGACTACGTCCAAATTATGTAAAAGACGTTCCTTCTTTGAAGAAGGATTAGGACACAATGATGGAACAACAATCTCTTGATTGATATTCTTTTTGCCAACTACCTTAGGTAAAAACCCAGGTTTTGTACGCAGAACTACTTTATCTGTATGGAAAATAAGATAAGGAGAATCACATTGTAAAGCTGATAACTCAGCGACTCTACGAGTCGAGGAAATAGCCATCAAAAACAGAACTTTCCAAGATAAAAGTTTGATATCAATGGAATGAAGGGGTTCAAATGGAACTCCTTGAAGAACCAAGTTTAAGCTCCATGGAGGAGCAACAGGTTTAAACACAGGCTTAATTCTAACCAAAGCCTGACAAAATGCCTGGACGTCTGGAACCTCTGCCAGACGCTTGTGCAAAAGGATAGACAGAGCAGAAATCTGTCCCTTTAAAGAACTAGCTGATAATCCTTTTTCCAAACCCTCTTGGAGAAAGGACAATATCCTAGGAATCCTAACCTTACTCCATGAGTAATTCTTGGATTCACACCAATGAAGATATTTGCGCCATATCTTATGGTAGATTTTCCTGGTTACAGGCTTTCGTGCCTGCATTAAGGTATCAATGACTGACTCGGAGAAGCCACGCCTTGATAAAATCAAACGTTCAATCTCCAGGCAGTCAGTCTCAAAGAAATTAGATTTGGATGATTGAAAGGACCTTGTAGTAGAAGGTCTTGTCTCAGAGGCAGAGGCCAAAGTGGAAAGGATGACATGTCTACCAGGTCTGCATACCAGGTCCTGCGTGGCCACGCAGGCGCGATCAAGATCACCAATGCTCTCTCCTGTTTGATATTGGCAATCAGTCGAGGGAGCAGAGGAAACGGTGGAAACACATAAGCCAGGTTGAAGAACCACGGTGCTGCTAGAGCATCTAACAGCGTCGCTTCTGGGTCCCTGGACCTGGATCCGTAACAAGGAAGCTTGGCGTTCTGGCGAGACGCCATGAGATCCAATTCTGGTGTTCCCCAACGATGAACCAATTGAGCAAACACCTCCAGATGGAGTTCCCACTCCCCCGGATGAAAAGTCTGACGACTTAGAAAATCCGCCTCCCAGTTCTCTACACCTGGGATATGGATTGCTGATAGGTGGCAAGAGTGAGTCTCTGCCCAGCGAATTATCTTGGAGACTTCTAACATCGCTAGGGAGCTCCTGGTCCCTCCTTGATGGTTGATGTAAGCCACAGTCGTGATGTTGTCCGACTGAAATCTGATGAACCTCAGGGTTGCTGAGGCCAAGCTAGAAGAGCATTGAATATTGCTCTTAACTCCAGAATATTTATTGGGAGGAGTTTCTCCTCTCCACGATCCCTGAGCCTTCAGGGAATTCCAGACTGCACCCCAACCTAGAAGGCAGGCATCTGTTGTTACAATTGTCCAATCTGGCCTGCGAAAGGTCATACCTTTGGACAGATGAACCCGAGATAGCCACCAGAGAAGAGAATCTCTGGTCTCTTGATCCAGATTTAGCAGAGGGGACAAATCTGTGTAATCCCCATTCCACTGACTGAGCATGCATAATTGCAGCGGTCTGAGATGTAGGCGCGCAAATGGCACTATGTCCATCGCCGCTACCATTAAGCCGATCACTTCCATGCACTGAGCCACCGAAGGGCGCGGAATGTAGTGAAGAACACGGCAGGAATTTAGAAGCTTTGATAACCTGGATTCCGTCAGGTAAATTTTCATTTCTACAGAATCTATCAGAGTTCCTAGGAAGGAAACCCTTGTGAGGGGTGATAGAGATCTCTTTCCCTCGTTCACTTTCCACCCATGCGACCTCAGAAATGCCAACACTATGTCCGTATGAGATTTGGCAATTTGGAAGTTTGACGCCTGTATCAGGATGTCGTCTAGATAAGGGGCCACTGCTATGCCCCGTGGTCTTAGGACCACCAGAAGAGACCCCAGAACCTTTGTAAAAATTCTTGGGGCTGTAGCTAACCCGAAAGGAAGAGCCACAAACTGGTAATGCCTGTCTAGAAAGGCAAACCTTAGGAACCGATGATGATCTTTGTGAATCGGTATGTGAAGGTAAGCATCCTTCAAATCCACTGTGGTCATGTACTGACCCTCCTGGATCATAGGTAGGATTGTCCGAATAGTTTCCATTTTGAACGATGGAACTCTGAGGAATTTGTTTAAGATCTTTAGATCCAAAATTGGTCCCTCTTTTTTGGGAACCACAAACAGATTTGAATAAAATCCCTGTCCTTGTTCCATCTGTGGAACTGGATGGATCACTCCCATTATTAGGAGGTCTTGCACACAGCGTAAGAATGCCTCTTTCTTTATCTGGTTTACAGATAATCTCGAAAGGTTAATTTTCCCTTGTGGGGGGGAAGCTTTGAAGTCCAGAAGATATCCCTGAGATATGATCTCCAACGCCCAGGGATCCTGAACATCTCTTGCCCACGCCTGGGCGAAGAGAGAAAGTCTGCCCCCTACTAGATCCGTTGCCGGATAGGGGGCCGTTCCTTCATGCTGTCTTAAAGGCAGCAGCAGGCTTTCTGGCCTGCTTGCCTTTGCTCCAGGCTTGGTTAGATTTCCAGGCCGGCTTGGATTGCGCAAAAGTTCCCTCTTGTTTTGTAGCAGAGGAAGTTGATGCTGCACCTGCCTTGAAGTTTCGAAAGGCACAAAAATTAGACTGTTTGGCCCTTGATTTGGCCCTGTCCTGAGGAAGGGTATGACGCTTACCTCCAGTAATGTCAGCAATAATTTCCTTCAAACCAGGCCCGAATAGGGTCTGCCCCTTGAAATGAATGTTAAGTAATTTAGACTTTGAAGTCACGTCAGCTGACCAAGATTTAAGCCATAGCGCCCTACGCGCCTGGATGGCGAATCCAGAATTCTTAGCCGTTAGTTTAGTCAAATGAACAATGGCATCAGAAAAAAAAGAATTAGCTAGCTTAAGAGTTCTAAGCTTGTCAAGTATTTCAGTCAATGGAGTAGCTGTCTGAAAGGCCTCTTCCAGAGACTCAAACCAGAACGCCGTAGCAGCAGTGACAGGAGCAATGCATGCAAGGGGCTGCAGGATAAAACCTTGTTGAATAAACATTTTCTTAAGGTAACCTTCTAATTTTTTATCCATTGGATCTGAAAAAGCACAACTGTCCTCAACAGGGATAGTGCTACGCTTTGCTAAAGTAGAAACTGCTCCCTCCACCTTAGGGACCGTCTGCCATAAGTCCCGTGTGGTGGCGTCTATTGGAAAATTTTTTTCTAAAAATAGGAGGGGGGGGGGGGGGGGGGGGAACGGCACACCGGGTCTGTCCCACTCCTTAGTAATAATTTCTGTAAACCTTTTAGGTATTGGAAAAACGTCAGTACACACCGGCACCGCGTAGTATTTATCCAGTCTACACAATTTCTCTGGCACTGCAATTGTGTCACAGTCACAGTCATTCAGAGCAGCTAAAACCTCTCCAAGCAACACCCGGAGGTTCTCAAGCTTAAATTTAAAAGTAGACATATCTGAATCAGGTTTCCCCGAGTCAGAGACGTCACCCACAGACTGAAGCTCTTCCTCAGCTTCTGCATATTGTGACGCAGTATCAGACATGGGCCTTAAAACATCTGCGCGCTCTATATTACGTCTAACCCCAGAGCTATCGCGCTTTCCTCTGAATTCAGGCAGTCTGGCTAATACCGCTGACAGGGTATTATCCATGATTGCCGCCATGTCCTGCAAAGTAAACGCTATGGGCGTCTTTGATGTACTTGGCGCCATTTTAGCGTGAGTCCCTTGAGCGGGAGTCAAAGGGTCCAACACGTGGGGAGAGTTAGTCGGCATAACTTCCCCCTCGTCAGAATCCTCTGGTGATAATTCTTTTAAAGATAACAGCTGATCTTTATTGTTTAAAGTGAAATCAATACATTTAGTACACATTCTCCTATGGGGTTCCACCATGGCTTTTAAACATAATGAACAAGGAGTTTCCTCTATGTCAGACATGTTTATACAGACTAGCAATGAGACTAGCAAGCTTGGAAAACACTTTAAATCAAGTTAACAAGCAATATAAAAAACCGTTACTGTGCCTTTAAGAGAAACAAATTTTGCCAAAATTTGAAATAACAGTGAAAAAAGGCAGTTAAACTAACAAAATTTTTACAGTGTATGTAACAAGTTAGCAGAGCATTGCACCCACTTGCAAATGGATGATTAACCCCTTAATACAAATAACAGATTAACAAAACGAAAAATATGTTTTTTAAACAGTCATAACAACTGCCACAGCTCCTACTTTTGAAGCCTTTTGAGCCCTTCAGAGAAGTCCTATAGCATGAAGGGGACTGCTGAGGGAAGCTGAATGTCACAGTTTGTAATTTTAACTGCACCAACTGTAACTTTTATACTAGAACAGTGGAAAGCCTCAGGAAACTGTTTCTAGGCAAAAATAAAGCCAGCCATGTGGAAAAAACTAGGCCCCAATAAGTTTGATCACCAAAGCATTAATAAAAACGATTAAACATGCCAGCAAACGTTTTATATTGCACATTAATCAGAGTATATACCTCTGATAGCAAGCCTGATACTAGTCGCTATTAAATCAGTGTATTTAGGCTTTAACTTACATTAATCCGGTATCAGCAGCATTTTCTAGCAAATTCCATCCCTAGAAAAACATAATTTATGCTTACCTGATAAATTTATTTCTCTTGTAGTGTAGTCAGTCCACGGGTCATCCATTACTTATGGGATTATATCTCTTCCCCAACAGGAAGTTGCAAGAGGATCACCCAAGCAGAGCTGCTATATAGCTCCTCCCCTCACATGTCATATCCAGTCAGTCGACCGAAACAAGACGAGAAAGGAGAAACCATAGGGTGCAGTGGTGACTGTCGTAAAAGACAGGGCGGGCCGTGGACTGACTACACTACAAGAGAAATAAATTTATCAGGTAAGCATAAATTATGTTTTCTCTTGTAGTCAGTCCACGGGTCATCCATTACTTATGGGATACCAATACCAAAGCTAAAAGTACACGGATGATGGGAGGGACAAGGCAGGAACTTTAAACGGAAGGAACCAATGCCTGTAGAACCTTTCTCCCAAAAACAGCCTCCGAAGAAGCAAAAGTGTCAAATTTGTAAAATTTTGAAAAAGTGTGAAGTGAAGACCAAGTTGCAGCCTTGCAAATCTGTTCAACAGAGGCCTCATTTTTAAAGGCCCAGGTGGAAGCCACAGCTCTAGTAGAATGAGCTGTAATCCTTTCAGGAGGCTGCTGTCCAGCAGTCTCATAGGCTAAACGTATTATGCTACGAAGCCAAAAAGAGAGAGAGGTAGCCGAAGCCTTTTGACCTCTCCTCTGTCCAGAGTAAACGACAAAAAGGGAAGAAGTTTGACGAAAATCTTTAGTTGCCTGCAAATAGAACTTCAGGGCACGGACTACGTCCAGATTATTCAAAAGTCGTTCCTTCTTTGAAGAAGGGTTAGGACACAATGATGGAACAACAATTTCTTGATTGATATTCCTGTTAGAAACTACCTTAGGTAAGAACCCGGGTTTAGTACGCAGAACTACCTTGTCTGAATGAAAAATCAGATAAGGAGAATCACAATGCAAGGCAGATAACTCAGAGACTCTTCGAGCCGAGGAAATAGCCATCAAAAACAGAACTTTCCAAGTTAACAGCTTGATATCAACGGAATGAAGGGGTTCAAACGGAACGCCTTGCAGAACGTTAAGAACTAAGTTTAAGCTCCACGGCGGAGCAACAGTCTTAAACACAGGCTTAATCCTAGCCAAAGCCTGACAAAAAGCCTGAACGTCTGGAACTTCTGCCAGACGTTTGTGCAGAAGAATAGACAGAGCAGAAATCTGTCCCTTTAACGAACTAGCAGATAAGCCCTTTTCTAAACCCTCTTGTAGAAAAGACAATATCCTAGGAATCCTAACTCTTGGATTCGCACCAATATAAATATTTACGCCATATCTTATGGTAAATTCTTCTGGTAACAGGTTTCCTAGCCTGTATTAAGGTATCAATAACCGACTCCGAGAAGCCACGCTTTGATAAAATCAAGCGTTCAATCTCCATGCAGTCAGCCTCAGAGAAATTAGATTTTGATGGTTGAATGGACCCTGAATTAGAAGGTCCTGCCTCAGAGGCAGAGACCATGGTGGACAGGACGACATGTCCACTAGGTCTGCATACCAGGTCCTGCATGGCCACGCAGGCGCTATCAGAATCACCGATGCTCTCTCCTGTTTGATCTTGGCAATCAATCGAGGGAGCATCGTAAATGGTGGAAACACATAAGCCATGTTGAAGACCCAATGTGCTGTCAGAGCATCTATCAGCACCGCTCCCGGGTCCCTGGACCTGGATCCGTAACAAGGAAGCTTGGCGTTCTGGCGAGACGCCATGAGATCCAGATCTGGTTTGCCCCAAAGATGAATCAGTTGAGCGAAGACCTCCGGATGAAGTTCCCACTCCCCCGGATGAAAAGTCTGGCGACTTAGAAAATCCGCCTCCCAGTTCTCCACGCCTGGGATGTAGATCACTGACAGGTGGCAAGAGTGAGACTCTGCCCAGCGAATTATCTTTGAGACTTCCAACATTGCTAGTGAACTCCTGGTTCCCCCTTGATGGTTGATGTAAGCCACAGTCGTGATGTTGTCCGACTGAAATCTGATGAACCTCAGAGTTGCTAACTGAGGCCAAGCTAGAAGAGCATTGAATATTGCTCTTAACTCCAGAATATTTATTGGGAGGAGTTTCTCCTCCTGAGTCCATGATCCCTGAGCCTTCAGGGAATTCCAGACTGCGCCCCAACCTAGAAGGCTGGCGTCTATTGTTACAATCGTCCAATCTGGCCTGCGAAAGGTCATCCCTTTGGACAGATGGGGCCGAGAAAGCCACCATAGAAGAGAATCTCTGGTCTCTTGATCCAGATTTAGCAGAGGGGACAAATCTGAGTAATCCCCATTCCACTGACCTAGCATGCACAATTGCAGCGGTCTGAGATGCAGGCGCGCAAATGGTACTATGTCCATTGCCGCTACCATTAAGCCGATTACCTCCATGCACTGAGCTACTGACGGGTGTGGAATGGAATGAAGGGCACGGCAAGCATTTAGAAGTTTTGATAACCTGGCCTCCGTCAGGTAAATTTTCATCTGTACAGAATCTATAAGAGTCCCTAGGAAGGGAACCCTTGTAAGTGGCAATAGAGAACTCTTTTCCACGTTCACCTTCCACCCATGCGACCTCAGAAATGCCAGAACAATCTCTGTATGAGACTTGGCAGTTTGAAAACTTGACGCTTGTATCAGAATGTCGTCTAGGTACGGAGCCACCGCTATGCCTCGCGGTCTTAGTACCGCCAGAAGTGAGCCCAGAACCTTTGTAAAGATTCTTGGGGCCGTAGCTAACCCGAAGGGAAGAGCTACAAACTGGTAATGCCTGTTTAGGAAGGCAAACCTTAGGTACCGATAATGATCCTTGTGAATCGGTATGTGAAGGTAGGCATCCTTTAAATCCACTGTGGTCATGTACTGACCCCTTTGGATCATAGGTAAGATTGTCCGAATAGTTTCCATTTTGAACGATGGAACTCTTAGGAATTTGTTTAGGATCTTTAAGTCCAAGATTGGTCTGAAGGTTCCCTCTTTCTTGGGAACCACAAATAGATTTGAATAGAATCCTTGCCCGTGTTCCGTCCGCGGAACTGGGTGGATCACCCCCATTAGTAAGAGGTCTTGTACACAGCGTAGAAACGCCTCTTTCTTTATTTGGTTTGCTGATAACCTTGAAAGATGAAATCTCCCTTGTGGAGGAGAAGCTTTGAAGTCCATAAGATATCCCTGAGATATGATCTCCAACGCCCAGGGATCCTGGACATCTCTTGCCCAAGCCTGGGCAAAGAGAGAAAGTCTTCCCCCCACTAGATCCGTTTCCGGATAGGGGGCCCTCTCTTCATGCTGTCTTAGGGGCAGCAGCAGGTTTTCTGGCCTGCTTGCCCTTGTTCCAGGACTGGTTAGCTTTCCAGCCCTGTCTGTAACGAGCAACAGCTCCATCCTGTTTTGGAGCGGAGGAAGTTGATGCTGCTCCTGCCTTGAGGTTACGAAAAGGCACGAAAATTAGACTGTTTGGCCTTTGATTTGGCCCTGTCCCGAGGCAGAGCATGGCCCTTACCTCCCGTAATGTCAGCGATAATTTCTCTCAAGCCGGGCCCGAATAAGGTCTGCCCTTTGAAAGGAATATTAAGCAATTTAGATTTAGAAGTCACATCAGATGACCAGGATTTAAGCCACAGCGCTCTGCGCGCTTGGATGGCGAATCCGGAGTTCTTAGCCGTAAGTTTGGTTAAATGTACGACGGCATCAGAAACAAATGCGTTAGCTAGCTTAAGTGCTTTAAGCTTGTTCATAATTTCATCCAATGGAGCTGTGCGAATGGCCTCTTCCAGAGACTCAAACCAGAATGCCGCCGCAGCAGTGACAGGCGCAATGCATGCAAGGGGCTGTAAGATAAAACCTTGTTGAACAAACATTTTCTTAAGGTAACCTTCTAATTTTTTATCCATTGGATCTGAAAAGGCACAACTATCCTCCACCGGGATAGTGGTACGCTTAGCCAAAGTAGAAACTGCTCCCTCCACCTTAGGGACCGTCTGCCATAAGTCCCGTGTGGTGGCGTCTATTGGAAACATTTTCCTAAATATAGGAGGGGGGGAAAAAGGCACACCGGGTCTATCCCACTCCTTGCTAATAATTTCTGTAAGCCTCTTAGGTATAGGAAAAACGTCAGTACACACCGGTACCGCATAGTATTTATCCAGCCTACATAATTTCTCTGGAATTGCAACCGTGTTACAATCATTCAGAGCCGCTAATACCTCCCCTAGCAATACGCGGAGGTTCTCAAGCTTAAATTTAAAATTAGAAATCTCTGAATCCAGTCTTCCTGGATCAGATCCGTCACCCACAGAATGAAGCTCTCCGTCCTCATGTTCTGCAAATTGTGACGCAGTATCGGACATGGCTCTCCCATCATCAGCGCGCTCTGTCCTTAACCCAGAGCAAATCGCGCTTGCCTCTTAATTCTGGCAATTTAGATAATACTTCTGTCATAACAGTAGCCATGTCTTGCAAAGTGATTTGCATGGGCCTCCCTGTTGGCGCCACAATATCACGCACCTCCTGAGCGGGAGGCGAAGGTACTGACACGTGAGGAGAGTTAGTCGGCATAACTTCCCCCTCGTTGTCTGGTGATAATTTCTTTACATGTAAAGATTGACTTTTATTTAAAGTGACATCAATGCAATTAGTACACAAATTTTTATTGGGCTCCACATTGGCCTTTAAACATAGTGAACAAAGAGATTCATCTGTGTCAGACATGTTTAAACAGACTAGCAATGAGACAAGCAAGCTTGGAAAATCTTTTCAAATAAATTTACAAGCAATATAAAAAACGCTACTGCGCCTTTAAGAAGCACAAAAAGCTGTCACAGTTGAAATAACAATGAACCAAATTAGTTATAGCAACCAAATTTTCACAGTAAATGTATTAAGTTAGCAGAGCATTGCACCCACTTGCAAATGGATGATTAACCCCTTAATACCCAAAAACGGATAACAATTATATAATTAACGTTTTTATCACAGTCAAACACACTGTCACAGGTCTGCTGTGACTGATTACCTCCCTCAAAACGAATTTTGAAGACCCCTGAGCTCTCTAGAGACGTCCTGGATCATGGAGGATGAAGTAGGAAGATTGTGACTGTAATTTTACTGCGCAAAAAAGCGCTAAAATAGGCCCCTCCCACTCATATTACAACAGTGGGGAAGCTCAGTAAACTGTTTCTATGCAGAAAACAAAGATAGCCATGTGGTAAAAATCATGCCCCAATAAGTTTTATCACCAAGTACCTCACAAAAAACGATTAACATGCTAGTAAACGTTTTAAACATATATTTTAAAAGCTATGAAGTGTTATTAATAAGCCTGCTACCAGTCGCATTTACTGCAGTGAAGGCTCATACATTACTTCAGTATTAACAGTATTTTCTGAGTGAAATTCCATTCCCTAGAAAAATACTTCAGTGTACACACACTCATCAGCCTAATACCAGTCGCTACCACTGCATTTAAGGCTGAACTTACATTACATTGGTATTAGCAGTATTTTCTCAGTCAATTCCATTCCTTAGAAAAATAATTTACTGCACATACCTCGTTTGCAGGGGGGCCCTGCATGCTATTCCCCTTTTCTGAAGTTACCTCACCCCTCAGAATGTGTGAGAACAGCCAGTGGATCTTAGTTACGTCTGCTAAGATCATAGAAAACGCAGGCAGATTCTTCTTCTAATGCTGCCTGAGAACAAACAGCACACTCCGGTGCCATTTAAAATAACAAACTTTTGATTGAAGAAATAAACTAAGTTTAAAAACATCACAGACCTCTCACAACGACCTATCTTTAGTTAGGTTGCAAGAGAATGACTGGATATGACATGTGAGGGGAGGAGCTATATAGCAGCTCTGTTTGGGTGATCCTCTTGCAACTTCCTGTTGGGGAAGAGATATAATCCCATAAGTAATGGATGACCCGTGGACTGACTACACTTAACAAGAGAAAACTTAACTGCACATACCTTATTGCAGGAACCCTGCATGCCATTCTCCCTCTGAAGTTACCTCACTCCTCAGACATATGTGAGAATAGCAGTGGATCTTAGTTACTTCTGCTAAGATCATAGAAAAACGCAGGCAGATTCTTCTTCTAAATGCTGCCTGAGAAAAAAATAGTACACTCCGGTACCATTTAAAAACAATAAACTTTTGGTTGAAGAAAAGACTAACTATATTTTACCACTTTCCTCTTACTACCTCCAGCTATGTTGAGAGCTTGCAAGAGAATGACTGGATATGGCAGTTAGGGGAGGAGCTATATAGCAGCTCTGCTGTGGGTGATCCTCTTGCAACTTCCTGTTGGGAAGGAGAATATCCCACAAGTAATGGATGATCCGTGGACTGGATACACCTAACAAGAGAAATATTTTGTTGAGTTGTTAACAGCTTGTTCTTATACATATCCACTGTGTTTTATTATATTTGTTCATGCTATAGCAATAGCTTACTATTGTTATTACCTTTGTAGTGTTCTACAACGCTAATGTACTGCTCCTCTGTGATTCCTCTGAGTTGGAGAATACAGTCTTCTGGTCGTCTTTAATTTGTTGTATATAGAACGGATCCAGGTGGGGTAAGTACTACCCTTCTCCCCTCCCTCCTGCCCCGCCCTGACCTTAACCTTACCTCCCCGTATCCCTCCTCGTATCCCTCCTGTTCCTTTCCCACTCGCCTCAGATAACCCATAATGGAAGTAGTTGCAGACACCATCACTTTTGCCACCCTAAATGCCAAAGGGCTTACTCACCCGATAAGAGAAGTCTTCTTACTAATTCCATGAAAGCCCTAACCATATTTTTGCAAGAAACCCATTGACTGGCGTCGTGCCAGCAACCTTATAAATCCTCTGAATACCCTACAATATTCTTCTCTTCCTTTATTGAGAAATCGAGAGGAGTAGCTATAGTTATCCATAAATCTTTACACTTTGAACTCGTACACGAGGAGAAAGACGACCAAGGCAGATACCTGATACTTATCTGCAAATTAAACGGCCTACTATTCACCAAGGTCAACATATATGTCCCAATCAATCCCAACCAAAATTTTTGAAGGCAGTGCTATCTAAGGTTGAACCGCTTAAAGTGGGGACAGTAATCTTGGGAGGAGATTCTAACATGGTTTGGGACCCGTTTTCAGATACAAATGTCCAAAGGGGTAAGAAAATTGATGCATATACCACCCATGCTGCTGCCAAGTTCCGGCAACACATAATTCAATATAATTTATATGACATATGTCGGGCACAGCACCAGAACGACAAAGACTATACCTACGTCTCCAAACCACACAATTCATACTCGAGACTTGACTATCTGTTAACCGACTCCTGGACACTTAATAAAATAGTTTCTTCACACATTCGGATTTGCCCATGGTCAGACCACGACATTCTCACAATCACCCTCTCTACTGACTTGACCAAAACCTCTAGACCTAGCTGGAAATTCCCGAGACCGTTACTACATGATCCGGGCTTCAGAATCTCCCTTCAAAGCTCTGTAGCTGAGTTTTTACAGATCAATGAAACCCCCAGATGTCTTAACAGACAATCTGGGCCGCACTCAAAGCTTACATTAGAGGCATATGCTTTTGACAACAAGCAGTAGCTAAGGCCCAATCATGCTCCCCACTGGGATTGTTAGTTGCTTCCCTGAGGAATAAAGAGTTGACGAATAAGTCCTCTCCATCCCCACTACTAGCTGATGAAATCAAACAACTAAGAAATCTACTAGCAGCCAGAGAATTAGAAAAGGTCAAGGATTCCTACTTCCGCTTCAAACAGCTATTGTACTGCCAAGGGAATAAAGCTTCAGCCCTATTGGCGTGTAAATTGAGGGGTAGAACCGCAGTAGCTCAGATCTTGACCTTAAAACGGGGTACTACAACAGTCACCTCCCCTAAAGAAATAGGGGAAAAGTTCGCTGAATATTATTCCAAACTCTACAACCTAAAACCCTCTATGGTCAGTACTGAAGCCTCTGTCCAGGCCATAACTACTTTCCTACATAAACTAAATCTTCCAAAACTATCAACATCAGACAAAGAATCACTCAATGACCCGTTTACACGAACTGAACTTAACCTAGCCATTAAACACACTCAGAGTAACAAAGCGCCAGGACCAGATGGTTTCCTGGCAGCCTTCTACAAACTTTTAAAGTCGGATCTTAATAACATCTTTCTAAAGGTCTATACAGAGACGCGTGACAAAGGGGTAATGAAAAGAGTTTTTACAGGCAGTAATTCTGCCTATACCAAAGCCAAATAAGGATCCCTCCCAATGCAGCAGCTATAGACCGATCTCATTGATCAACACAGATGCGAAGCTCTATGCCAAGCTCTGGGCGAACCGACTCAACCGACTTATCCCAAAGCTCGTCCACCCTGACCAAGTTGGATTCACGTTTGGCAGAGAGGGACCAGATAATATTTTTACAGAAGCCTCCAGACAAATGCCCCATGCTGGCCCTGTTATTGGACCCCGAAAAAGCGTTTGACAGGGTCAGATGGGACTACCTATGGTTGGCTCTTTCTCAGTTTGGCCTTCCACACGAAGTAATCAAGGCAATCCGAGCTTTTTATACAGACCCCTCAGCAGTAGTCAGAGGACTGGGATTTGCCTCCCCAGAATTTCAGATTACAAACGCCACTAGACAGGGGTGCCCTCTGTCGCCCCTGATCTTTGTCCTTGCAATCGAACCTCTGGCACAATCCATTCGCAACTCTCCACTAATACGAGGAGTCCCAATTGGTGAAGAGGGTGAGAAGATTGCCTCTTCGCCGACGATATTACTCTTTTTAACAAACCCCCTAGGCTACCTACCAGCACTCTGATATTATCAATGACTTTGGCAAATACAGTTATCATAAGATTAATGTTCTTAAAACGGAGGCGCTACCTATTCTTATCCCCACATTCGAACTGGAAGTCCTTCGAACTACATATTCTTTTCAATGGTCAACAGAAACTATCCGACATCTGGGGGTCCAGTTGGGACCAAACCCCAAGTTGGTGATCAGTAAAAACTATGATGCAGTTTCACAAGAGGTTGCTACACTCACCGCCTCTTGGAACTTTAGGGAAATCTCGTGGCTTGGCCGTATAGCGTCTCTAAAAATGACTATTCTTCCCAAGATTCTTTACTACTTCCGATGTTTACCACTTAACGTCCCTAGAGGTCTTTTAGGTAGGCTCCAATCCCTTTTCCAGAGATATGTCTGGGGCCCTTCTAGACCCCGCATAGCAGCTAAAACACTTCAGAAACTGTTTGAGCGAGGCGGTGTAGCCATGCCCAGTGTCCAAGGTTACTATGAAGCCGCACGACTGACACACATCTCTGCATGGGCAGACAAAGGTGAACCACAAAGGTGGAAGACCATAGAGCATCCAATCTACCTACAGGGCTTGACTTGACAGATCTTCCCTGGATCCCAGACTACCATTTGGATGCTTTAGGGATAAGGAACACCATCATTAGAGAAAAATTGAAAATCTGGCAAAGCCTCAGACATTTCTCAGAAATTGCCCCTCACCCTTCCCCTCTAAACTCTATTCCGGGCCTGCTTGTGGCCTTACCGGACACACATGTCTCACAATGGGGAAAATGGGACCTACATCAGGTCTCCCAACTTTACTCTTTGGAAGCGTTGACCCAACCGTGGAATCCAACGTCATTAATACAGAGCCCTCCGGCGTGGGCCCTGTTCGAATACTCTGGACTATACAATTTCTTACTGTCTTGGGGGTTTCCCAGGACCGTCTGCAGACCCCTAAACACTTGGGAAAAATTGTGGAAATTAAAAGTAAAAACCCCTAAATCCCTGTCGCACCACTACAACATGATCCAGACATCCACCAACTCTGACAGAATTTGGCAGCTAAAAGCATGGGAATTTGACCTGGCTAGGCCTATTACTGACAAGGACTTACAAAGGGCCGTGACTTACTAGAAAGACCCTACATTGCGCAAACACAATTGAATCATATATGAAATTACTCCTTAGATGGTATTACACCACCTCTAGACTATCACAGATGTTCCCGTCACAACCCCCCCTGTGTTGGCGGAATTGCGGACATAAGGGATCAGATATCCATATCTGGTGGGACTGCCCTGTACTGAAACCCAGCTGGGACAAGATACTCCACCTCTGCTCAGATATAGGGTTGCCGATATGACGGACACCAGAAATGGCCCTTCTGCATATACTCCCAACTACCACACCGGCCACGCCATCTAAACTGGTCATCTTTGTCCTTTCTGCTATGAAACTCGCCATAGCTAGGGCTTGGAAGCAACCTCGTACCCCTGATATTGTAGACGTAATTCCCATAATTCAATCATACGCTACCATGGAAAAAAGCTTCTATTCCAATCTAGACAGGGAAGATATGTACTGGAAGATATGGGACCCATGGTTCTTTTACCAGGAAACCCAAAGACTATCACATACACTTAAAAGTGCTCCCAGCCTTTCCCTTATGAATTAGCAACTACTGTAGACCTCTCCTCTAACCTCTACTAACTGATACCCCCCCCCCTCCGTGCATGTACTATAGGCAATTTGGTGGCTCCTAGCATGCTAAGGAATAGGATTAAATCAGTCAGTAGCTGGTTAAATGTCAAAGGGCATTTTATATGCCATTACTCTAAGTGCATAGCATGTCAACACTGGAAAGTTTCCTCAATCAAAAATTACAAACAGGGTCTTTGACCTCACCAGTTGCACCAATTGTAGGACCACTTTTGTGGTGTACTTGGTAGAGTGTTCATCATGTGATGGGCAATATGTTGATTGCACAACTAGGGAGGCACGCTCCAGAATTGAGTGTGTTTGCAATCCTCCCGGTTGGGGGGAGGATGTCATTAATTTCTGAAGAGAAACTAATGAGTGCAAACCAGCATACAGGACATAGGCCAAACAAAAGGGGCACGACCGGCCATAGTGATACATGGTTGATAACTTGACCATGCGCCCATACCTCATCATTAATTTGAAGGAGATTTATAGTTCCTCTTTTATATTATTTTTAGCTGCCTAAGTCCCTTTGTTTATGAAGGGATTTTTCGATTGCTAACCATTTACGATCTACTACATGAAGCAAATTAATGGCATTTTACAATATATAATACAGGTTTAAACCTAAGTATATTTACATTGGTTTATATATTGTAATGGATAGAAATATGTGGCTAGACCATGTTATATTAAAACATTAAAATATTGAATTAATACAACAGCTTTACCATAGATATGTGATGGGATATGAGCGCATGCTTTGGGAGCACTACAACAGTAGAAAATAGTTAATATGTCCAGCTTGGGACCTATTATCATCTGAGGTACCAGACGAAAGTAAAGTAGTATGGTAATTTAAGGCTAAGCATGGAAGGATCCAAATTGTAATTAAATACATTATATGATTACATCATTATTAAATAATATAATTTTACTAGCCAAGCGATGATCGTTTCGGCCTTCATTGGGCCTTGTCAGTGAGGTGTAGCCATAATCCTGTTCCTTGTTCAGAGAGGAACTGCCTGGTATTTCGGCGCTGGACTGACCGTAATAGGCGGAATCAGACTGATATGCTACAGGAAAGTTCTTGCACCCAGGTGGTAAATCGCCATAGAACAGGCTAACAATAGTATTGAGCCAGTTGTTCGTTCCTGTGAGTGTGTGTGTATATATATATATATATACACACACACATACACATATATATATATATATATATATACACACATATATATATACACATACACATATATATATACACATACATACATACATATACACATACATACATATACACACACACACACAGTATATATATATATATATATATATATATATATATATATATATATATATATATATATATATATCATCGCAAAGTGTTTAATGTCCCTTTAATAGCTAATAGTGGATACAATTGCAAGCTTTCAGGACACGGAAGTCCCTTTGTCAGGCATTATCAGAATACACTGGCTAACGTAGTACTGACCTTTGTCTACAAAGTCTCTGTAAGAAGCACTTTCTATTAACCTGTGACTTTACTAAATATAATATGTTTATATTAAAAATCTGACTTTTGTGCTACACAGGGTCAGAATATGCCATAATAAACTTCACTCAGAAGCCTCACTAATACTCCTACAGGATCTCATTACAGAACAGTAACTGGGGAAGTATTAGAGTTTTCCTGATAAAATATTCTTCAGCAGCAAATGTGACCCAGAATGGAATAAACACAAAGACAAAACAAAGCGTACGAACCATGAGGTAGCCCCTGAATTGATTGTATATAATGGCTGTCAGCAGGTTCATCAGAATGAAGCTTCCTGTGGGTTAAGATAATAGATAGATAAGTAAACCAGAAGAACAGAATTTGACCCAACTTAATTATATAACAGTGTGTAGTAGTACAATTACCTCTCTTGTATCCCCCCCAATTAAGTAATTATATAGATTATCTTCTCAGTGGGATGTTTCTATCTTGTCACCTACATTTTACTTAGAAGCCTACTGTTCATTGTGAACTGGTTAGTTGCCAGGTAATATAGAATAAAAACATATACAAGACATATATATATATATATATAAATGCTTGTTGTCAAGAATACAGTGCATTGATGCACTTCATATGTACACAGATGAGGAACTTTATAGAGACCTTGTAATGTTTTTATTGGTAGGTGTTCACACATTTATTTGAATAAAATGCTTCTCGTCTGGTTATGGGACTTGTAACTTGCTTTATAAAATGCTGCTGGTTAGCATCATTACAAACACTGTGGTTAATATGTAGCAACAAGCACTTAGGTGAACACATTAAAATGTGTTCTAAGTCTTGGGCAATACAGCTTTTTAAAGGGACATGAAACCCAACATATTTCTTTCATGATTCAGAAAGAGAATATTATTTTAAGCAACATTTCAATTTACTTCTATTAGCTAATTTGATTCATTCTTTAGATATCCTTTGTTGAAAAACATAATTTATGCTTACCTGATAAATTCCTTTCTTCTGTAGTGTGATCAGTCCACGGGTCATCATTACTTCTGGGATATTAACTGCTCCCCTACAGGAAGTGCAAGAGGATTCACCCAGCAGAGCCGCATATAGCTCCTCCCCTCTACGTCACTCCCAGTCATTCGACCAAGGACCAACGAGAAAGGAAAAGCCAAGGGTGAAGTGGTGACTGGAGTATAAATTAAAAAATATTTACCTGCCTTAAAAACAGGGCGGGCCGTGGACTGATCACACTACAGAAGAAAGGAATTTATCAGGTAAGCATAAATTATGTTTTCTTCTGTTAAGTGTGATCAGTCCACGGGTCATCATTACTTCTGGGATACCAATACCAAAGCAAAAGTACACGGATGACGGGAGGGATAGGCAGACTCTTTATACAGAAGGAACCACTGCCTGAAGAACCTTTCTCCTAAAAATAGCCTCCGATGAAGCAAAGGTGTCAAATTTGTAAAATTTGGAAAAAGTATGAAGCGAAGACCAAGTTGCAGCCTTGCAAATCTGTTCAACAGAGGCCTCATTCTTGAAGGCCCAAGTGGAAGCCACAGCTCTAGTAGAATGAGCTGTAATTCTTTCAGGGGGCTGCTGTCCAGCAGTCTCATAAGCTAAACGAATTATGCTACGAAGCCAAAAGAAAGAGAGGTAGCAGAAGCTTTTTGACCTCTCCTCTGCCCAGAGTAAATGACAAACAGAGAAGACGTTTGTCGGAATTCCTTAGTTGCCTGCAAGTAAAATTTTAGAGCCCGGACTACATCCAGGTTGTGCAGTAGACGTTCCTTCTTTGAAGAAGGATTTGGGCATAAAGAAGGAACAACAATCTCTTGATTGATATTCCTGTTAGTAACTACCTTAGGTAAGAACCCAGGTTTAGTACGCAGGACTACCTTATCCGAATGAAAAATCAAATAAGGAGAATCACAATGTAAGGCTGATAATTCAGAGACTCTTCGAGCCGAGGAAATAGCCATTAAAAATAGAACTTTCCAAGATAACAACTTTATATCAATGGAATGAAGGGGTTCAAACGGAACGCCCTGTAAAACATTAAGAACAAGGTTTAAACTCCATGGTGGAGCAACAGTTTTAAACACAGGCTTAATCCTGGCCAAAGCCTGACAAAAAGCCTGGACGTCAGGAACTTCTGACAGACGTTTGTGTAACAGAATGGACAGAGCTGAGATCTGTCCCTTTAATGAACTAGCAGATAAACCCTTTTCTAAACCTTCTTGTAGAAAAGACAATATCCTAGGAATCCTAACCTTACTCCAAGAGTAACCTTTGGATTCACACCAATGTAGGTATTTACGCCATATCTTATGGTAAATCTTTCTGGTAACAGGTTTCCTAGTCTGTATTAAGGTACTAATAACTGACTCAGAAAACCCACGTCTTGATAAAATTAAGCGTTCAATTTCCAAGCAGTCAGCTTCAGAGAAGTTAGATTTTGATGTTTGAAGGGACCCTGTATCAGAAGGTCCTGTTTCAGAGGTAGAGACCAAGGCGGACAGGATGACATGTCCACCAGGTCTGCATACCAAGTCCTGCGTGGCCACGCAGGTGCTATTAGAATCACTGATGCTCTCTCTTGTTTGATTCTGGCTATCAATCGAGGAAGCAACGGGAAGGGTGGAAACACGTAAGCCATCCTGAAGTCCCAAGGTGCTGTCAGAGCATCTATCAGGACTGCTCCTGGATCCCTGGATCTGGACCCGTAGCGAGGAAGCTTGGCGTTCTGTCGAGACGCCATGAGATCTATCTCTGGTTTGCCCCAACGTCGAAGTATTTGGGCAAAGACCTCCGGATGAAGTTCCCACTCCCCCGGATGAAAAGTCTGACGACTTAAGAAATCCGCCTCCCAGTTCTCCACTCCCGGGATGTGGATTGCTGACAGGTGGCAAGAGTGAGACTCTGCCCAGCGAATTATCTTTGATACTTCCATCATAGCTAGGGAGCTTCTTGTCCCTCCCTGATGGTTGATGTAAGCTACAGTCGTGATGTTGTCCGACTGAAACCTGATGAACCCCCGAGTTGTCAACTGGGGCCAAGCCAGGAGGGCATTGAGAACTGCTCTCAATTCCAGAATGTTTATTGGCAGGAGACTCTCCTCCTGACTCCATAGTCCCTGAGCCTTCAGGGAATTCCAGACGGCACCCCAACCTAGAAGGCTGGCGTCTGTTGTTACAATTGTCCAGTCTGGTCTGCTGAATGGCATCCCCCTGGACAGGTGTGGCCGAGAAAGCCACCATAGAAGAGAATTTCTGGTCTCTTGATCCAGATTCAGAGAAGGGGATAAGTCTGAGTAATCCCCATTCCACTGACCTAGCATGCACAGTTGCAGTGGTCTGAGGTGTAAGCGTGCAAAGGGTACTATGTCCATTGCCGCTACCATTAAGCCGATTACCTCCATACATTGAGCCACTGACGGGTGTTGAATGGAATGAAGAGTGCGGCAAGCACTTTGAAGTCTTGATAGCCTGTCCTCTGTCAGGTAAATCTTCATTTCTACAGAATCTATAAGAGTCCCCAGGAAGGGAACTCTTGTGAGTGGAACGAGTGAACTTTTCTTTTCGTTCACCTTCCATCCATGTGACCTTAGAAATGCCAGCACTAACTCTGTATGAGATTTGGCAGTTTGAAAGCTTGAAGCTTGTATCAGAATGTCGTCTAGGTATGGAGCTACCGAGATTCCCCGCGGTCTTAGTACCGCCAGAAGAGCACCCAGAACCTTTGTGAAGATTCTTGGCGCTGTAGCCAATCCGAATGGAAGAGCCACAAACTGGTAATGCCTGTCTAGGAAGGCAAACCTTAGGTACCGGTAATGATCTTTGTGAATCGGTATGTGCAGGTAAGCATCTTTTAAATCTACAGTGGTCATGTACTGACCCTCTTGGATCATAGGTAAAATTGTCCGAATAGTCTCCATCTTGAACGATGGAACTCTTAGGAATTTGTTTAGGATCTTTAAGTCCAGGATTGGTCTGAAAGTTCCCTCTTTTTTGGGAACCACAAACAGATTTGAGTAAAACCCCTGTCCCTGTTCCGATCGTGGAACTGGATGGATTACTCCCATTAACAAGAGTTCTTGTACGCAGCGTAGAAAAGCCTCTTTCTTTGTCTGGATTGTTGACAATCTTGACAGATGAAATCTCTCTCTTGGAGGAGAGTATTTGAAGTCCAGAAGGTATCCCTGAGATATTATCTCTAGCGCCCAGGGATCCTGAACATCTCTTGCCCAAGCCTGGGCGAAGAGAGAAAGTCTGCCCCCCACTAGATCCGATCCCGGATCGGGGGCCCTCAATTCATGCTGTTTTGGGGGCAGCAGCAGGTTTCCTAGTCTGCTTGCCCTTGTTCCAGGACTGGTTAGGTTTCCAGCCTTGTCTGTAGCGAGCAACAGCTCCTTCCTGTTTTGGTGCAGAGGAAGTTGATGCTGCTCCTGCTTTGAAATTACGAAAGGAACGAAAACTAGACTGTCTAGTCTTGGCTTTGGCCTTGTCCTGAGGCAGGGCATGGCCTTTACCTCCTGTAATGTCAGCGATAATCTCTTTCAACCCGGGCCCGAATAAGGTCTGCCCTTTGAAAGGTACATTAAGCAATTTAGACTTAGAAGTAACATCAGCTGACCAGGATTTTAGCCACAGCGCCCTGCGTGCCTGAATGGCGAATCCTGAATTCTTCGCCGTAAGTTTAGTAAGATGTACTACAGCCTCCGAAATGAATGAATTAGCTAGTTTAAGGACTCTAAGCCTGTCCGTAATGTCGTCCAGAGTAGCTGAACCAATGTTCTCTTCCAGAGACTCAATCCAGAATGCCGCTGCAGCCGTGATCGGCGCAATGCATGCAAGGGGTTGTGTAGCGGAGAGCAATATTAAAATACTCCCAATAACCGGACGAAACACAGTTTGGGAGTCAATAACTCACGACCCAGCCAGTTTTCAGGTTTAAAACAGAATGAACTTTATTAAAAAGGCTATGCCTAGTATTTATGCAGGTCTGACCTCCCAGATGGGGGGTTGAAAAGAATGTTGTAGATTAGATGGATGGAACACGCCTTTTGACATGATACAATAGAATACCTTGCTCAAGCTGATAACAACTTAACCACAGGACACACACTTGGCTCTTCTTATCACTAAGGCGTCGTCTCTCTAGATGTGATTGAACAATGGAATGGTAATCACTAGCTTTAATGAAAGTACACAATAGCTGAGACTAGTAACCTTGTCGTTCAAGAATAGTCTTCTTAAAGCTAAACACATTTAACTCCTTCAGTACTGCCAGAAGGGTCTGTCACATCTACATAGCACACAATACAGCCTATAGACAACCTTTCTTACATTATAGTCCAGAAGTGGCTAGGTTTGCCACAATGCTCCCCCAGAACCAAGCCGGCATACACAGTCTGATCCCAACGGATCGGCTTGGGGATGTCCGGGGAAGCACTCACAGATCACTTTTCAAGTTCAGTTTGTCTGGACAACCCGTCGGCGTTACCGTTTTGTTTCCCTGGGCGGTAATGGATGGTAAAGTCGAAGGGCTGCAGCGCCAAACTCCAGCGCAGCAGCCTGGCATTGTCCCCGGCCACACGGTTCAGCCACACCAACGGGTTGTGATCTGTGAGTAAGGAAAAAGGTTGTCCATACAGGTACGGCTGCAACTTTTTGAGGGCCCACACCACGGCCAGGCATTCTTTTTCGATGGCGGCGTAGCTTACTTCACGGGGCAACAACTTTCGGCTCAAGTAAGCTACGGGGTGTTCTCCGCCATCTGCTCCAACTTGGCTCAGCACTGCCCCCACTCCAAACATCGAAGCGTCTGTGTGAACAAGAAATCTTTTAGTTGGATCGGGTGCAGCAAGTACAGGCGCATTAGTTAGAGCCGTCTTTAGTTGTTGGAATGCCTGCTCACACTCTGGGGCCCAAGTAACTTGTCGGGGAAGGTTCTTACGTGTCAAGTCAGTCAGGGGTTTGGCTAGGGCACTATAATTGGGCACGAACTTTCTGTAGTACCCCGCCGTGCCTAAAAATGCCAGTACTTGGGTCTTGGTCCTAGGGGTGGGCCACTTAGCAACAGCTTCAATTTTGGCCGGTTCGGGTTTCTGGTGCCCGCTCCCCACCCGGTGGCCTAAATACTGCACTTCTGCCATCCCGATATGGCATTTACTAGGTTTCAGGGTCAGCCCTGCCTCCCCTATACGGTCAATAACTGCTCCTATATGCTGTAGGTGTTCTGCCCAGTTCTGGCTATATATGGCAATATCGTCCAGGTATGCGCAGGCATACTCCTGGAACCCGTCCAGTAGCCGATCTACCATCCTTTGAAAGGTTGCCGGAGAGTTCTTCATCCCGAAAGGCATGACCCGAAATTGGTATAGGCCAAACGGGGTGACAAACGCTGACTTGGGGACGGCGTCATCGGCTAGCGGGATTTGCCAGTATCCCTTGCATAAGTCTATGGTCGTAAGATACTGTCCCCTAGCCATTTTATCCAGCAACTCGTCTATCCGGGGCATCGGATAGGCATCAGACACCGTTTTGTCATTTAGCCTCCGGTAGTCAACACAGAAGCGTGTGGTGCCGTCTTTCTTGGGTACCAACACTACCGGGGATGCCCAGGGGCTGTCGGAAGGTTCGATAACCCCTAGTTGCAACATCTCGTCAATTTCTGCCTTCATGTGTGCCTTGACTGCTTCAGGGACACGATACGGGGTCTGCCGCATAGGTAGCTGCCCCGGGGTTTCAACTCGGTGAGTGGCCAGCGGGGTGTACCCAGGTAAGTGGGAGAAGATAGCCCCTTTAGCTACTATCAACTCCTGTACCTGGGCACGCTCCGAAGGGCTTAGCCGCTCCCCCAGCTGAACGCCCCTGGAGGGCTCTATCTGGTCCTCTGATTCTAATAGGTCAGGGAGAGGCAGATTCTCCTGATCCTCAGAGGCCGAGGCGCATATTGCCGCCACGTCCTCCATCCTCTCATGGTAGGGTTTGAGCATGTTCACATGAAGCATGCGTCGCTTCCCTACCCCTGAGCAGGGGCCAATCACATAGGTAGTGTCGCATCGCTGCTCTACGACCTGGTATGGGCCTTGCCAGACGGCCTGCAGCTTGTCGGTGCGTACAGGTTTTAAAATTAAAACTTTCTGCCCCACTTGAAAGCTGCGATCCCTGGCTCCCCCATCGTACCAGCGGCGCTGGCGTTGTTGAGCCGCCTGGAGGTTGGTACGTACAGCCTGGGTTAATGCCTCCAGTCGGTCCCTGAACTCCAGCACGTAAGATACAATGGGTTTACCATCGGGGCTACTCTCTCGCTCCCAATGCTCCCTAATGAGGTTTAATGGCCCCCGCACCCTTCTCCCAAATAGCAATTCGAAGGGGGAAAAACCTGTCGACTCTTGGGGTACCTCCCTATATGCGAAAAGCAGATGGGGTAGGTAGCGCTCCCAGTCCTTATGAGTCTCGCCAAATGTACGGAGCATCTGTTTTAAAGTCCCATTAAATCTCTCACATAACCCATTGGACTGGGGATGGTAGGCTGAGTTAATTATGGGTCTAACACCACATACCCTCCAAAGTTGTTGGGTCACCTCTGCGGTAAACTGGGTTCCCCTATCTGATATTATCTCCTGGGGGAACCCTACCCGGGAAAATATTTTTATTAAGGCTTCAGCTACCGTCTCTGCATGGATGTTGGAGAGCGCAATGGCCTCGGGGTACCTAGTGGCATAGTCCACTACGGTTAAAATGTACCTCTTCCCGGAGGGACTGGGCTTGGGTAGAGGCCCTACGATATCTACTGCTACCCTGCTAAAGGGTTCCTCAATAATGGGTAACGGGCATAATTTAGCCTTAGGGCGGTCACCTCGTTTGCCTACTCGTTGGCACACGTCACAGGAGGTGCAATATTGCCGTACATCTTTAGAGATCCCAGGCCAGGAAAAGGCGTGGGTCAATCTGTAGCGGGTGCGAGTCATTCCCAGGTGGCCTGACAGGGGAATGTCATGAGCTATCCTGAGCAGTTCCTGCCTATACTTCTGGGGTACTACCAGTTGCTTAGTGGTCACGGTGACTGCGCTGCCTACCCCCCGTTCGGCTATGCGGTACAATAACCCTTTCTCCCAGACGTACCGTTCCCCTTCTAACCCAGCCTGATCGGTGTTCCCTTTATCCCGGTATGCCTGCAGCGTGGGGTCAGCTTTCACCTCCGCCTCAAATTGGGTGGGGGTATCCCAAGTCATATGTGTCAAGGGGGTGTCATGGTCTCTTACCTGAGCCTCGTGGTGAGCTGGTGGGGCCGTAGTGCGTGCCTGCTGCCGGGTGGTTACTGGGTGGACCTCCTGATGTGGAGCCTGAGGTACAAAAGCAGAGGTCATCTGACCCAGGTCATTCCCCAGTACAACATCCGCTGGTAGGTTTTGCATTAAGCCCACTTCTACCATGCCCTCCCCTGCACCCCAATCCAAATGAATCTTAGCAGTGGGCAATCGGTATACTGCTCCCCCTGCCACTCGTACTGCCACGGATCCGCCCGTGTGTGCTGTATCTGGCACCAAATGGGGAGCTATCAGGGTTAAAGTAGCTCCCGAATCCCGAAGTCCCTGGACCTCCTTCCCCTCCACGGTCACCAGCTGACGGTGATGTTGCCGGTTATCGGTGGCTCGGACCGACATCACCTCATGCAGAATTCCCAGGGGTTCCCCGGCTGGGGTGCTCAACCCCTCATGAGCGGCTGGCTCCGTTTGGTAATGGTGAGCAGCCGCCCTTGGGGCCAGGTTCTGTCTGACCTGGTTCCAAGCTTGTCTGCTCCGATTTTGGGTGCACTCACGTGCCATATGTCCCCACTGCTTGCAGGTGTGGCATTGTATATTCGCCCGTCCATTGTATCGTGAGGGGGGTGGTGGATTCCCTGGGGCTGGACGAAACGGTGCCGCTGTGGGGTTGTTAGACTGTAGAGGACTGGGCTGTCCTGTGGGTCGAGTGTACGTCTTAGGTAGTAGTCCATGGTGCCTCCTGGCGTCAAAATGCTGGTCTGCTAATCTGGCTGCTTCGGTTAACGTGAGGGGTTTTCGATCTCTCACCCATTCTTGGGCTTCTGGGGACAAGCCGTTAAAGAATTGCTCCAACAGCATCAGTTGTCGCAATTCTTCCATGGTGGTAGCTTGGCTGGCCTGTATCCACCCCTGAGATGCTTGATCCAGCTTGTGGGCCCACTCTGCATGGGAATCTCTTTCTGGCTTGCGCAGGCCTCTAAACTTGCGCCGGTATGCCTCTGGGGTAATGGCATATCTTTCCAAGATTGCGCTCTTCACTTTAGCGTAATCCTTGCTGTCCTCCCTGGGTACAGCGCGATACGCTTCCGCTGCCCTACCGGCTAGCTTGCCTGCTAGCACCGGCACCCATACGGACTGCTCCAACTCATGTAACTCGCACAGTCTCTCAAAATCCTGTAAATACCCATCGATCTCATCCTTCTCCTCACAAAACATTTTAAAGGCATGGTATGGGATTTTGGGTCTTACTGGGTTACTGAGTGCTTCCGAAATGGATTCTGCTCGGGAGGATGCATTCCGCGGACTGTGTGCCATCACGTACTCCTGCACATCTGCCATTACCACGGATAGCATGTCCCGTGGTACAGGTTGGGGTAAAAATTCCAGCCTGGTCCTCATTTCCCTCTGGTATAGGGTCTCCTCCATGGCTGCTGGAGGCGTAGCGCTGCGAGCTCTGTCTCCCTCCATCAGCTCTGCAATTAATATAGCCTTGGGTTTGCTGCTGGCTATCTTTCCCCTGGCTTCTAGCAGTTCCTTTAACGTTTGTCTCTTTAGCTTAGAATAATCCGTCTCCATTCACTTCGGTAGTCGGTTCTTTCACTGTATTCTGCTTGCCATTCCCTTTTCTTATTCGGCAGTTACAATTGCACGAATTGCGCTTTTCGGCTGTAAGGTCTGATCCCAACGCTTGCCACCAATTGTAGCGGAGAGCAATATTAAAATACTCCCAATAACCGGACGAAACACAGTTTGGGAGTCAATAACTCACGACCCAGCCAGTTTTCAGGTTTAAAACAGAATGAACTTTATTAAAAAGGCTATGCCTAGTATTTATGCAGGTCTGACCTCCCAGATGGGGGGTTGAAAAGAATGTTGTAGATTAGATGGATGGAACACGCCTTTTGACATGATACAATAGAATACCTTGCTCAAGCTGATAACAACTTAACCACAGGACACACACTTGGCTCTTCTTATCACTAAGGCGTCGTCTCTCTAGATGTGATTGAACAATGGAATGGTAATCACTAGCTTTAATGAAAGTACACAATAGCTGAGACTAGTAACCTTGTCGTTCAAGAATAGTCTTCTTAAAGCCAAACACATTTAACTCCTTCAGTACTGCCAGAAGGGTCTGTCACATCTACATAGCACACAATACAGCCTATAGACAACCTTTCTTACATTATAGTCCAGAAGTGGCTAGGTTTGCCACAGGTTGCAATATAAAACCTTGTTGAACAAACATTTTCTTAAGGTAACCCTCTAACTTTTTATCCATTGGATCTGAAAAAGCACAGCTATCCTCCACCGGGATAGTGGTACGCTTAGCTAAAGTAGAAACTGCTCCCTCCACCTTAGGGACCGTTTGCCATAAGTCCCTTGTGGTGCCGTCTATTGGAAACATTTTTCTAAATATCGGAGGGGGTGAGAACGGCACACCGGGTCTATCCCACTCCTTAGTAACAATTTCAGTAAGTCTCTTAGGTATAGGAAAAACCTCAGTACTCGTCGGTACCGCAAAATATTTATCCAACCTACACATTTTCTCTGGTATTGCAACTGTGTTACAATCATTCAGAGCCGCTAACACCTCCCCTAGTAATACACGGAGGTTTTCCAGTTTAAATTTAAAATTTGAAATATCTGAATCCAGTCTGTTTGGATCAGAACCGTCACCCACAGAATGAAGTTCTCCGTCCTCATGTTCTGCCACCTGTGACGCAGTGTCTGACATGGCCCTAATATTATCAGCGCACTCTGTTCTCACCCCAGAGTGATCACGCTTACCTTTTAGTTCTGGTAATTTAGCCAAAACTTCAGTCATAACAGTAGCCATATCCTGTAATGTGATTTGTAATGGCCGCCCAGCTGTACTCGGCGCTACAATATCACGCACCTCCCTCTGAGCGGGAGATGTAGGTACTGACACGTGAGGCGAGTTAGTCGGCATAACTCTCCCCTCGTTGTTTGGTGAAATTTGTTCAATTTGTACAGATTGATTTTTATTTAAAGTAGCATCAATACAGTTAGTACATAAATTTCTATTGGGCTCCACTTTGGCATTGCAACAAATGACACAGGTATCATCTTCTGAATCAGACATGTTTAACACACTAGCAAATAAACTTGCAACTTGGAAATACAATTCAAATAGAATAATATTAAAACGTACTGTGCCTTTAAGAAGCACAGAAGATCTATGACAGTTAAAAATTAATAAATTGAAACAGTTATAGCCTCAATCCTTGTAAACAACACAACTTTAGCAAAGGTTTAATCCCATTAGCAAAGATAACAATTTCTGAAAGCAGGAAACAAATTACAGAATAAAAGTTTTTATTTCAGTCAAACTATAATTCTCACAGCTCTGCTGAGAGAAATTACCTCCCTCAAAATAAGTTTTGAAGACCCCTGAGCTCTGTAGAGATGAACCAGATCATGCAGGGAATACAATGAGTTGCTGACTGAAATATTTGATGCATAGTAAAAGCGCCCCTCCCCCACACACACACAGCAGTGAGGGAGAACAGAAACTGACAGAAAAAACAGATTTAAGCAACTGCCAAGTGGAAAAATGGTGCCCAAACATTTATTCACTCAGTACCTCAGCAAATGAAAACGATTTTACATTCCAGCAAAAACGTTAAACATAATCTCTAGTTATTAAACAGCTTTATGTCTTTCTTACAGTGTAATTCTAGTGAAGTACCATTCTCCCAGAATACTGAAGTGTAAAGTATACATACATGACATTATATCGGTATGGCAGGATTTTCTCATCAATTCCATTGTCAGAAAATAAAAACTGCTACATACCTCTATGCAGATTCATCTGCCCGCTGTCCCCTGATCTGAAGTTTACCTCACTCCTCAGATGGCCGAGAACAGCAATATGATCTTAACTACTCCGGCTAAAATCATAGCAAAACTCTGGTAGATTCTTCCTCAAACTCTGCCAGAGAGGTAATAACACACTCCGGTGCTATTTTAAAATAACAAACTTTTGATTGAAGATATAAAACTAAGTATAATCACCATAGTCCTCTCACACGACCTATCTAGTTGCTGGGTGCAAGAGAATGACTGGGAGTGACGTAGAGGGGAGGAGCTATATGCGGCTCTGCTGGGTGAATCCTCTTGCACTTCCTGTAGGGGAGCAGTTAATATCCCAGAAGTAATGATGACCCGTGGACTGATCACACTTAACAGAAGAAATATAGCAATACACATAGGTGAGTCAATCATACAAGGCATCTATGTGCACTTGTGCAGCCACCAATCAGAAGCAACTGAGCCTATTTAGGTATGCTTTTCAACAAATGATATCAAGAGAATGAAATAAATTAAATAATAGAAGTATATTGTAAAGTTGTTTAAAATGTTCTTTCTAAATCATGAAAGACAAACAAATTGTGCTTCATGTCCCTTTAATGATAAAGTTATAAGTAGACTTCCACTTACCATTAATGTGATGGGTATGGATTGGGTGGGGCATCATGATACTTGGGAATAGTTGCCAAATGGCCTAGGTATCAAGTGCAGTGGGTGCAGGTGGTGGTTATATTCAGGTCCAATGGGCACATTTAAACTTAAAAAGGGACATGAGACCCAAAATATTTATTTTATGATGCAGATAGAATAAACAATTTTAAACAACATTCCAATTTACTTCTATTATCTAATTTGTTTCATTCTTTAAAATATCCTTTGTTGAACAAATACCAATGCACATGGGTGAGCCAATCGCATGAGGAAACTATGTGTAGCCACCAATCAGCAGCTACTGAGCCTATTTAGAGATTCTTTCCAACAAAGGATATCTAAAGAATAAAGGTATTTCTAATGGGGGAAAAATTGGGTTTCATGTCCCTTTAAATGTCAATTTAAATAAATGCTAGATAGAAGGATGTATTCAAAGAAAAGATTAGTCTGAGAATAACATGTAGATGTATTTTTAAAGTTTCATTAGTTGTTTAAATATTGACAAAATAATTGTAAAGTTTTAGTGTTTATTAAACAATGGGAGCTGCCATGTTGTAACTTAGGTTACCTTCTCAGCTGTGGCCAATTATAAATAGGTCACTAGAGTGTGCAGCCAATGACTGCGTGGAATGTAAAAGTGTTCTGCACTTCCATTTCTAACAGGAAATGAAAAGCTCACAATTTCAGAATGTTGTTACAGGAAAAGGGGACAAAGTAAAAAATTAAAGTATATTGCATAGTTTTTCTAAATATACGATTTATTATTTTATATTACCATCTCATAGTGTTTAATGTCCCTTTAAAAAAGGACCCAGTGCTTCCCTATCTTTGTGGTTACTTCAACAGAAAGAAGGCGCAAAAAGCTGAGCCAAAAGAATGATGCAATCATACAAAAATGTCACCAGCACTAAATGATGCATCGTCATGCAAGCTGGATGAGCCAAGGTCAGAATTAAACTTATGATTAGTGTACAGTATACAATTTTAACATCTCCCTATTCACTTCTAGGAGTCTGCAGTTTCTAAGCTGGAAGTGTAAAGCGCACCTACCTATAAACGTGAAGAAAATGAAGAACAGCGAATATGCTCTGTGTACTGAATATGCCGGAATCATCACTGTCAGAGACACAAGAAAAAAAAAAATTGTTTTGCAAATTTAGCAGAAATGATAATTAATGGTACATTCAATGACGCTGACTACCGGTGACGGCAAAACGTAAACAAAAAAATACAGCAAAACAAAATGATAACATTTAAAAGTATCTGTGGAATATTTTACAGGTTTGTAATCTAGATTTTCTTCAACTAACTAATTTTGCCAAGACATCTTTTATAGCTATTAACTTTATGTGGTATAATATTTTTATCATCGCCCAAGATGACAAGAACTGAATATTTTTTGGGGGGTTTGCCTCATCAGTTTAAGAGCACATATAGCACAATATGCTGGGCTTCATATGGTTAGAAGTTTAGGTCAGGCACATACGTACTTCACTCTATGGGGAGCACAGACTCACCATCTGGGTTATTTGCAGTTGTCAGGAGCACTAACAGTGAGGTCAATGAGTCTGGCAGGTTACGGAAATATCTCGACCATTCCTGGTCCAATTTAGAGTCCTATCCACAGTAAAAAAGAAAGAAAAAAAAAAAATTTTATTAGAAGAAATTAGCCAGTGTTCTAATAGATATTAGGAAAGATGACTTAGAATAGATATGCAGCAAAGTGTCTAAATCAGATCATCTCGATCAGAGTGCACACTTGGCAAATGACCATGATTAGGACTCATGGCTTGAGTTGCTATGGGCCCTATCATCTAAAGTTCTCTTCTCTGACGAGATTATCTTAGTCTTGTCATTACTGCTAGGTCCTTCAAAACTATTTTAGAAAGGCCAATTTAAAAAGGGACATGAAACCCAACATTTTTCTTTCATGATTCAGATAGAGAATATATTTGTAAATAACTTTCCAATTTACTTCTATTATCAATATTGCTTCATTCTCTTAGTATCCTTTGTTGAAGAAGCAATGCACTATTGGGAGCTAGCTGATACATAGGTAAGACAGACAAGAGGCATATATGATGCAGCCACCAATCAGCTACTGAGCCTACCTTGGTATGCTTTGCAATGAGGGATAACAAGAGATCAAAGCAAATTAGATAACATAATTAAATTGGAAAGTTGTTTAACAGGAGAGATACGTACATTGCAATATAATAAAAAAAACACAAAGATTTTGTGTAGTTTCTCTCTATGAAGGAAAGTTTTTGATCTTTTGGCCACAAGTGAGAAATGATGGCAAAATATATAGGCCCTCATTTATTAAATCAAGAACAGACAAGATTCTAAACTAGAGAACCTGTCCGTCTGCTGCATGCTCTCCACAATCACCTACTATGTAGGCATGCTGCCAGCATTTAACATCAAGAATATAAAAAAATTAGATTTTAATAAAAACAAATGACAGCAGACTGACTAAAAAGCCAATTCTGATGATTACAGAGTGGATTAGGATGTCTGCAGTATTTTGAGGAAAACACAAATTTAGAAAGATTCCGCAAATGAAGTTGTCACGACCAGTCAATGCAGTGCGCTTAGTAGTTGTAACTGAAGCCTTTCGCCATTTAGGGAGGATAGGTGTTGGATAATGCAGGAAGGGAAGACTATTACGCCAGTTTTAGATATGTCTTAGCCAAACCTAGATATGGAATATAAGACTGCAGAAACGCAGTTAGTGACAGGAGCTAGAAGCTCGGTAGTGATTCAAGACGAGTATTAACAGATTTGTAGGTCAGAAATATAGAGAAATCAAAAATGTAACAAATCAAATAACGCAGAGTTAAATATAATTACATTATCACCTGTCAACTCCTATAAGTATCTCGGTATTGGTCAAAATGAGCCCTTTTTTAGAAATAAACCCCAGTCTAAATCTTGAGGTTAGGAAATGTATTGTACAATAAATGCTGATCCGGCAATCTATTATGGGGATGTTGTGCATGCGTCTGCACCTCAGATCCATCTCAGTAAACTTGCAACTCTGCTATGCTGATTTGTCCTGCAATCTGATTACAAAACTCATCATTGTGATACGTTAAAAGCGCTAAACTGGCTCTCACTTGACTCAATGCTTTCTTCACCTCTCTTGCCTTGCCTATAAGCACTTTCCTGAGAAACTCCCGCGCTACCAGAGCAGTATGCCCACCCCTGCTCCCCACTCCCCCTATAACTTGAGATTTTCTTCTTCCACTCAACTCTCCATTCCCCATTAAACAAGGAAGCTGGTTGGTCATGTATTAGTCACTAATCAACAAATATACTCCAGCCCGCCCACTAAGATCCAACAATGACCTGCTCCTTGCATCTTGTACCATAACCTCTCCCCGTGCTAGACTGCAGGACTTCTCCCGTGCCGCAACAACCCACAAGAACGCACTTCCTCACGCCGTCAGACTTTCCCCTAATCTGCCTTCTATTAATCAATCTCTAAAGACATTTTTGTTCAGGAAATCCTACCACCCAACTCAGTAACAAATGAATTCCACTTAACTAATAATTTCCCTAATCTAACATTCTCACCCTTGCAGGCCAATCTCCCGTTTCTCACTCTCCTATATTGTAAGTTCCCACAGGAATAGGACCCTTAATTCCTCCTGCATTTGTTCGTCAAATTTTGTATAATTATTTAGTTAAAATGAATTGTATCAACGGACAGCGCTGCAGAATATGTTGGGGCTTTATAAATAAAGTATAATAATAATAATAAAGGTTTTGTTGGTCTTGAAAATCAGATATTGCAGATTAAACTTGCATTCTCCACAAGCATCTGTTTAAAGGTACACAACTTTATATTCTTGCTATAACAGTCTTTCCTTCAATGATCTTTAACATATGAGTAACCAATCATTTATGTAGTTAAAGGGTTACACTTCGAGGAATCCCCCTTACTGCATATAATAAAAATCCATTTCTGAACAGTGACATTTCTTTTCAAAAGTAATAGTAATTTCTGAACGGCTAAGCCGAAAGTCTTTAATTTGGGGCAACATAAACTGCCATCAGCATATAGATAGATTTTCCACCAATTCTCTTTGAACTCAAAGCTTGGTTAGTTTTTTAATAGTAGCCCGTTTTAAAGTTTAACCGAAAAGTAAATTGAATTTAAATTGTATTATTTGCCGAATGAATGAAATGTGAGATTGTAAATGTTCTGTAAAAGCTGTCATGTGAGGATTTGGTGGATTACTAATTAAAAAAAAAAAAAAAAAAGTGTTCAAGCAGAATATTGTATAGAGATTGTTTTGTTACCTTTGAGTGGGCAAACAGCAGCATACCAAACATGGTAAAGAGGCAGAGGTGCAAGGCCAGCAGAAGCATCACACTAGCAAGAAACAAATGAGTATTAGTCATGTTCAGATCAGTGTTAATTTCGTCGACTAAAACTAGACTAAAATGAGTATAAAACTAAAGAAATTCTGATGACTAAAATATGACTAAAACTAAGATGGCATTTTAGTCAAAAGACTATAACTAAATCTAAATCAAAATTTGCTGACAAAAACATTTTATGCAAGGTGTTATAATCAATCCATATCTAATTACTGCTCTTTTGTCAAATTTACGAATCTTCATTTTATTAAATTTTAAGAAAAATAAAGACACGTTCTATACCACAACAATCTGTTAAATCTGTATTGCATGTTCAAACCTTAATACCATAAATAAAAACAGGTTAATAAACCTTTACTCCAGGAGTATATAATGAGTTTGGAAGTTCTAGAGCAGTGCTAATATCGTTGCCGAAAATTTTTCGAATCTGTGAACAATCAATTGATTCTTCCTATAGAAATAAGCATAACCTATGAGTATGGGTTTAAGTTATGCTGAGCCTGTGCTAGCTGAAGAAACTTTTTGTTGTGTTGAGTTACTTGATACTTGTTTTAATTATTAACAAAGAACTGTTAAAGTTTTTATATTGTTTAAATAATGCATTACACTTTAACTACACCCCTTAGATTTTAGTAGACTAGTCGACTAAAATCTACTGGAGATTCAGTCGACTAAAACTAGACTAAAACTAAAACAATTCAGATGACTAAAATACGACTAAAACTAAAATGGCATTTTAGTCAAAAGACTAAAGCTAAGACTAAATTGAAACTTGCCGTCAAAATTAACACTGGTTCAGATTGCTCATTACCGATATCAGCAGTCACTCTAAGACATCATTACACCAAGTCATGTGTAACATTCAATCGGCTTTATTCCCGCTTATCACATCGCTCAGCACTGACAATAAAGCATTTTGGAATTAAGTACAGTCCATTATCAAGTGAAAGGGACGATTCAGAAAGAGCATGACATTCTAAACAGCTTTCCATAGTACTTCTATTATCAAATTTGTTTCATTATCATTCTATACTTTGAAACAGCAGCAAAGCACTACTGGGAGCCAGCTGAACACATCAGGTAAGCCAATGACAAGAGGCATAGATGTGCAGAGACAAATCAGTGGCTAACTCCCAGTATTGCATTGATGCTCCTGTGTCTAGCTAGTTATCCTCTTCAACAAAGGATAGCAATAAAATGATGTAATTAGATAACAGAAGTACATTGGTAAGTGGTTTAAAAATTGTATGTTGTGTCTGAATCCTGAAAGTTGAATTAATTGTGACTTTACTGCCCAATGACGCCATTACTAAACTGCACATAGTCTAAATACGTAAAACGTAAAAAAACGTTAATCTATTTATACATCAGGGATGGCCAACTGGTTACTGGAAGGTTTTATGCAGCCCCCAGATAAAATATATAGACAGAAATAAAATGTGTTGCAGAGTTTGTATTCCTGCTTTTTCCTGAGGCCACAACGTTGTGCTTTGGGGACTAAAGAGAGGACAAACAAAAGGTAGGCAGATCTCAGGAGGGAAGGAAAGCAGACCGTACCGTGTAACATTACCTAAATCTGGCTGCTTATTTGTAGGAAATAGATTATTGTGCGTTTAACTGACATTTATATGCAGCCTTTACAGTCTCTAATATTCATCTAAAGCCCCAAAGTCTAAGAAACATGGCCGTCAAAGTTTTAAATTATTATAAATGCAACAGACATTTTTGCAAACGGTTTATTTATTTAATCGTTTCTTTACTTAAAAAAAAAAATGTAGAATTTACCTTTACTAAAAATAATGTGGTGTTTCATTAAGCATTTGGTAAAAAAAAGGGTAGAAGAGTGCTGTGACATGGGCAGCCGGAGGCTCTCACTTTAGCAAAACAGACAGGGTGAATTCAGCAACCTTTTTTTAATACATGAAGGTGCAGTGCAGCCTGTGTCAACCACCGATGAGTCGTGACCCACCCTGATTCCATGATCTGTGCGCCAGCGTAGTGCTTGTGTCTGTGTGTAGAAGACCGCCGCCTACTCTGACAAACCTAACCAAGTAAGTAACCAACCATGGTGATCATGCGATTAACATCAAGGTGGGTGGGTTTGGTCAGGAGTTGTAGACTCTCAAAACAACAACAAAAAAAAAAAGGTAAGAATTTTGAAAACATTTTATACCAGAATACCACAAGCAGTCTTTATATAAATGTTATTTTAAGAGAGTTTGATTAGATGACTAATTTGTACTTGTAGAATTAGACCAGGGCCTTCCAACAAGCATGTTTAAACTCCTTCACTATGTCTACCACTTCTGCTGGATGGCTATTCCACCATGCATCCACTACCCTCTCGGTAAAGAGAGTGTTTTTTGAAGTTTTTAATTTGAAATGTACATTGATGTCCTTCACATAAGGTATGTACATTGGAAAATGCCCACCACAGCCTTGGTCCGTGCCTATCCCTGAATGAAACTCAACATTATTTTTAGTGATGGTAAATCCTAGTGTTTTTCAAATGCTTGGATTTACTATCACTTTAAAGAAAAATGGAATTAAAGATTTTTTGGCAACTTTAAGAATGTTAGTTTTGCCAGGGATGCACCACAAAACACAATTAAAGGTCAAAATTAACCGTTCATGATTGAGCACCCATTTAAAAAAAAACAAAAAAAAAAACATAATTTATGCTTACCTGATAAATTCCTTTCTCCTGTAGTGTAGTCAGTCCACGGGTCATCCATTACTTATGGGATATTAACTCCTCCCTAACAGGAAGTGCAAGAGGATCACCCAAGCAGAGCTGCTATATAGCTCCTCCCCTCTACGTCATACCCAGTCATTCGACCGAAAACCAAACGAGAAAGGAGAAACTATAGGGTGCAGTGGTGACTGGAGTATAATTTAAAATTTAGACCTGCCATAAAAAACAGGGCGGGCCGTGGACTGACTACACTACAGGAGAAAGGAATTTATCAGGTAAGCATAAATTATGTTTTCTCCTGTTAAGTGTAGTCAGTCCACGGGTCATCCATTACTTATGGGATACCAATACCAAAGCTAAAAGTACACGGATGACGGGAGGGACAGGCAGGCTCTTTACACAGAAGGAACCACTGCCTGAAGAACCTTTCTCCCAAAAACAGCCTCCGAAGAAGCAAAAGTGTCAAATTTGTAAAATTTGGAAAAAGTGTGAAGTGAAGACCAAGTTGCAGCCTTGCAAATCTGTTCAACAGAGGCCTCATTCTTAAAGGCCCAAGTGGAAGCCACAGCTCTAGTAGAATGAGCTGTAATTCTTTCAGGAGGCTGCTGTCCAGCAGTCTCATAGGCTAAACGTATTATGCTACGAAGCCAAAAAGAAAGAGAGGTGGCCGAAGCCTTTTGACCTCTCCTCTGTCCAGAATACACGACAAATAGGGAAGAAGTTTGTCGAAAATCTTTAGTTGCCTGTAAATAATATTTCAGAGCACGGACAACGTCCAGATTGTGCAGAAGTCGTTCCTTCTTTGAAGAAGGGTTAGGACACAATGATGGAACAACAATCTCTTGATTGATATTCCTGTTGGTAACTACCTTAGGTAAGAACCCAGGTTTAGTACGCAGAACTACCTTGTCTGAATGGAAAATCAGATAAGGGGAATCACAATGTAAGGCCGATAACTCAGAGACTCTTCGAGCCGAGGAAATAGCCATTAAAAATAGAACTTTCCAAGATAATAGTTTGATATCAATGGAATGAAGGAGTTCAAACGGAACACCCTGTAAAACGTTAAGAACTAAGTTTAAGCTCCATGGTGGAGTAACAGTTTTAAACACAGGCTTAATCCTGGCCAAAGCCTGACAAAAAGCCTGAACGTCTGGAACTTCTGACAGACGTTTGTGTAAAAGGATGGACAAAGCTGAGATCTGTCCCTTTAACGAACTAGCGGATAAGCCCTTTTCTAAACCTTCTTGTAGAAAAGACAATATCCTAGGAATCCTAACCTTACTCCATGAGTAACTCTTGGATTCGCACCAATGCAAGTATTTGCGCCATATCTTATGGTAAATTTTCCTGGTGACAGGCTTCCTAGCCTGTATTAAAGTATCAATCACTGATTCCGAGAATCCACGCTTTGATAGAATTAAGCGTTCAATCTCCAAGCAGTCAGCTTCAGAGAAATTAGATTTGGATGTTTGAAAGGACCTTGCAGCAGAAGGTCCTGTCTCAGAGGTAGAGACCATGGTGGACAGGACGACATGTCCACTAGGTCTGCATACCAGGTCCTGCGTGGCCACGCAGGCGCTATTAGAATCACCGATGCTCTCAGCTGTTTGATCCTGGCAATCAATCGAGGAAGCAACGGGAAAGGTGGAAACACATAAGCCATGTTGAAGGCCCAAGGTGCTGTCAGAGCATCTATCAGCACCGCTCCCGGGTCCCTGGACCTGGATCCGTAACAAGGAAGTTTGGCGTTCTGGCGAGACGCCATGAGATCCAGATCTGGTTTGCCCCAACGCCGAAGTATTTGGGCAAACACCTCCGGATGAAGTTCCCACTCCCCCGGATGAAAAGTCTGACGACTTAGAAAATCCGCTTCCCAGTTCTCCACGCCTGGGATGTGGATCGCTGATAGGTGGCAAGAGTGAGACTCTGCCCAGAGAATTATCTTTGAGACTTCCATCATCGCTAGGGAACTCCTTGTCCCTCCCTGATGGTTGATGTAAGCCACAGTCGTGATGTTGTCCGACTGAAATCTGATGAACCTCAGAGTTGCTAACTGAGGCCAAGCCAGAAGAGCATTGAAAACTGCTCTCAATTCCAGAATGTTTATGGGAAGGAGACTCTCCTCCTGAGACCAAGATCCCTGAGTCTTCAGGGAGTTCCAGACAGCGCCCCAACCTATCAGGCTGGCGTCTGTTGTTACAATCGTCCAATCTGGTCTGCTGAAGGGCATCCCCTTGGACAGATGTGGCCGAGAAAGCCACCATAGAAGAGAATTTCTCGTCTCCTGATCCAAAGTCAGCATAGGGGACAAATCTGAGTAATCCCCATTCCACTGGCTCAGCATGCACAATTGCAGCGGTCTGAGATGCAGGCGTGCAAAGGGTACTATGTCCATTGCCGCTACCATTAAGCCTATTACCTCCATACATTGAGCCACTGACGGGTGCGGAATGGAATGAAGGACACGGCAAGCATTTAGAAGTTTTGTTAACCTGTCTTCTGTCAGGTAAATTTTCATTTCTACAGAATCTATAAGAGTCCCTAAGAAGGGAACTCTTGTGAGTGGCAATAGAGAACTCTTTCCTTCGTTCACTTTCCACCCATGTGACCTTAGAAATGCCAGTATAAACTCTGTATGAGACTTGGCAGTTTGGAGACTTGACGCTTGTATCAGAATGTCGTCTAGGTACGGAGCTACCGATATTCCTTGCGGTCTTAGTACCGCCAGAAGAGAGCCCAGAACCTTTGAAAAGATTCTTGGGACAGTAGCCAACCCGAAGGGAAGAGCTACAAACTGGTAATGCCTGTCTAGGAAGGCAAATCTTAGGTACCGGTAATGATCTTTGTGAATCGGTATGTGCAGGTAGGCATCCTTTAAATCCACTGTGGTCATGTATTGACCCTTTTGGATCATGGGTAAGATTGTCCGAATAGTTTCCATTTTGAACGATGGAACTCTTAGGAATTTGTTTAGGATCTTTAAATCTAAGATTGGTCTGAAGGTTCCTTCTTTCTTGGGAACCACAAACAGATTTGAGTAAAACCCTTGTCCGTGTTCCGAACGCGGAACCAGGTGGATCACTCCCATTAGTAAAAGGTCTTGTACACAGCGTAGAAACGCCTCTTTCTTTATCTGGTTTGTTGACAACCTTGAAAGATGAAATCTCCCTTTTGGAGGAGAAGCTTTGAAATCCAGAAGATATCCCTGAGATATGATCTCTAACGCCCAGGGATCTTGGACATCTCTTGCCCAAGCCTGGGCGAAGAGAGAAAGTCTGCCCCCTACTAGATCCGTTTCCGGATTGGGGGCCCTCACTTCATGCTGTCTTAGGGGCAGCAGCAGGTTTTCTGGCCTGCTTGCCCTTGTTCCAGGTCTGGTTAGGTTTCCAGCCCTGTCTGAATCTAGCAACAGAACCTTCCTGTTTTGGAGCGGAGGAAGTTGATGCTGCTCCTGCCTTGTAGTTACGAAAGGCACGAAAATTAGACTGTCTAGCCCTTGGTTTGGCTCTGTCTTGAGGCAGGGCATGGCCCTTACCTCCAGTAATGTCAGCGATAATTTCTTTCAAACCGGGCCCGAATAATGTCTGCCCTTTGAAAGGTATGTTAAGCAATTTAGATTTAGAAGTCACATCGGCTGACCAGGATTTTAGCCACAGCGCTCTGCGCGCCTGAATGGCGAATCCGGAATTCTTAGCCGTAAGTTTAGTTAGATGTACTACAGCATCAGAAATAAATGAATTAGCTAGCTTAAGGGCTTTAAGCTTGTCTGTAATCTCATCCACTGTAGCTGATTCAAGGGTCTCTTCCAGAGACTCAAACCAGAATGCCGCCGCAGCCGTGACAGGCGCAATGCATGCGAGTGGTTGTAATATAAAACCTTGTTGAGTAAACATTTTCTTAAGGTAACCCTCTAACTTTTTATCCATTGGATCTGAAAAGGCACAGCTATCCTCCACCGGTATAGTGGTACGCTTAGCCAGAGTAGAAACTGCTCCCTCCACCTTAGGGACCGTCTGCCATAAGTCCCGTGTGGTGGCGTCTATTGGAAACATTTTTCTAAATATAGGAGGGGGTGAAAAGGGTACACCGGGCCTATCCCACTCCTTGGTAATAATCTCTGTAAGCCTCTTAGGTATAGGAAAGACGTCAGTACACGCCGGTACCGCATAGTATCTATCCAGCCTACATAATTTCTCCGGGATTGCAACCGTGTTACAATCATTCAGAGCCGCTAATACCTCCCCTAATAGTACACGGAGGTTCTCAAGCTTAAATTTAAAATGTCTGAATCCAGTCTATTTGGATCAGATCCGTCACCTACAGAATGAAGCTCACCGTCTTCATGCTCTGCCACTTGTGACGCAGTATCAGACATGGCTCTAACATTATCAGCGTACTCTGTTCTCACCCCAGAGTGGTCGCGTTTACCTCTAATGTCTGGCAATTTAGATAAAACTTCAGTCATAACATTGGCCATGTCCTGTAAAGTGATTTGTAATGGCCGCCCTGATGTACTTGGCGCCACAATATCACGCACCTCCCGAGCGGGAGATGCAGGTACTGACACGTGAGAAGAGTTAGTCGGCATAACTTTCCCCTCGATGTCTGGTGAAATTTTCTTGACATGTACAGATTGGCTTTTATTTAAAGTAGCATCAATGCAATTAGTACACAAATTTCTATTGGGCTCCACATTGGTCTTAGAACATATTGCACAAAGAGATTCCTCTGTGTCAGACATGTTTAAACAAACTAGCAATTAGACTAGCAAGCTTGGAAAATACTTTTCAAACAATTTTTCAAGTAATATAAAAAACGTTACTGTGCCTTTAAGAAGCACACAAAAACTGTCACAGTTGAAATAACAAATAACCGGATTAGTTATAGCAAACAATTTTTTACAGTAACTGAATTGTTTTAGCAAAGGAATGCACCCACTAGCAAATGGAGGATTAACCCCTTAATACCGGAAAAACGTATAACAGTAAAATATAAACGTTTTAATCACAGTCAATACACAGTCTCACAGGTCTGCTGTGAGTGATTACCTCCCTCAAAACTAGTTTTGGAGACCCCTGAGCTCTGTAGAGATGTCCTGGATCATGCAGGGAGAATAAGGAGATTTGTGACTGAATTTCTACTGCGTAGAAAAGCGCCAAAATAGGCCCCTCCCACTCATAATACAACAGTGGGGAAGCTGAATAAACTGACTTTATTTAAAATAAACGATAGCCAAGTGGAAAATAATGCCCAAAAATTTTTTTTCACCAAGTACCTCAGAGAATAAAACGATTAACCTGCCAGAAAAACGTTTTAATATATGAAATGATATTAAAAAGCCTGTTGCTAGTCGCTCTCACTGCAGAAAGGCTATAAGATATATGTATTACAGTATTTTCTTAGTGAAGTGCCATTCCCCAGAAATACCTCAGTGCCAACATACATACATAACAGCCTGATACCAGTTGCTACTACTGCATTTAAGGCTGTACTTACATTTTAACGGTATTAGCAGTATTTTCTCAGTCAATTCCATTCCTTAGAAAATAATATACTGCAACATACCTCTTTGCAGGTAAACCCTGCCCGCTGTCCCCTGTTCTGAAGTTACCCCGCTCCTCAGAAGGTCGAGAACAGCAAATGGATCTTAGTTACGTCCGCTAAGATCATACACAAACTCAGGCAGATTCTTCTTCTAATGCTGTCTGAGAAAAAAAACAACACACTCCGGTGCCGTTTAAAATAACAAACTTTTGATTGAAGAAATAAAACTAAGTTTTAATAACCACTGTCCTCTCAAACATCCTATCGATTAGTTAGGTGCAAGAGAATGACTGGGTATGACGTAGAGGGGAGGAGCTATATAGCAGCTCTGCTTGGGTGATCCTCTTGCACTTCCTGTTAGGGAGGAGTTAATATCCCATAAGTAATGGATGACCCGTGGACTGACTACACTTAACAGGAGAAATCTGATATTTCTTTTATCAAAATGTACTTTGTTTTCTTGGTATCCTTTAATGAAAAGCACATCTAGGTAGGTTCAGAAGTGTGCGCGTGCCTTAAGCACTATATAGCCGCAGTGTTTGCAACAATATTGTACATTGTGTTGTGCAAGCTCTCAAGCCTACCAAGGTATGCTCTTAACCAAAGAAAACCAAGAGAACACATGCCCCGTTCGTGCACCCTCACTCCTCAGAATGAAGCAAATAGACAAACTGGAAAGGTGTTTAAAATTGTATGTTCTATGTGAAGAAAAACATAAGCTAAGCTTACCAGATAATTTAATTTCCTTCTGTATAAGGAGTCCACGGCTTCATTCCTTACTGTTGGGAATAATGAACCAAGACACCTCAGCCAAAGGCTTAAATACCTCTCCCACGTCCCCTATCCCCCAGTCATTTTGCAGAGGGAACAAGGAACAGTAGGAGAAATATCAGTAAATATAAATTTAGGGAGTCGCCCAAAGGAGAACACAGGCAGGGCCGTGGACTCTCCTTATACAGAAGGAAATTAAATTATCTGGTAAGCATAATTTATGTTTTCCTTCTTAAAATAAGAAGAGTCCACAGCTTCAGTCCTTACTGTTGGGAAACTTATACCCAAGCTCTAGAGGACACTGAAGATGGGAGGGACAAAAAGAGGCGGACCCTAATCTGAGGTCACCACAGCCTGCAAAACCTGTCTCCCGAAGGCTGCTTCAGCTGAAGCAAAAACATAAAACTTGTAAAATTTAGACAAAAGTGTGTAAGGACCACCAGGTAGCCCCCTTACAAATCTGATCCATAGAGGCCTCGTTCTTAAAGGCCCAAGAGGAAGCCACTGCTCTAGTAGAAGACTCCTCAACCAAAAAGATAAGGAAGTCGAAGAGACCTTCTGACCCTTACGCTTCCCAGAATAGGCAACAAACAAGGAATTAGTTTGTCTAAAATCCTTAGTAGCCTGAAGATAAAACTTCAAGGCACGAACCACGTCCAAATTATTAAGTAAACGTTCCTTCGATGGAGGAGGATTAGGACACAAAGAAGGGACCAGAATCTCTTGTTTGATGTTGCAGTCTGACACGACCTTAGGGAGAAACCCTAACTTAGTACGTAGGACAGCCTTAAACACCAGATAAGGAGGCTCACATTGCAAGGCGGCAATCTCAGATACTCTGTGCGCAGAAGAAATAGCCAGTAGAAAAAGAACCTTCCAGGACAACAAATTAATGTCAATTTCATGCATAGGCTTAAACGGAGCCCGTTGCAAAACCTTAAGAACCAGATTCAGAATTAAAGGAGGAGCCGAAGATCTGAACACCAGTCTGATCCTAATTAGAGGATTAACAAAAGACTGAACTTCTGGAAGTTCAGAGAGCCTCTTGTGCAGTAAAACAGACAAGGCCGAAATCCGTCCCCTCAGGGAACAGGCCAAAAGACCCTTCTCCAGTCCCTCCTGGTGAAACAATAGAATCCTGGCAACCTTAGCAGGGAAATCCACCCTCTTCACACCAGAATAAGTAGGTTCTCCAAACCTTATGATAGATGCGACGAGTAACCGGCTAACAAGCTTGAATTTATTTATTTATAAAATATTTTACCAGGAAGGATACATTGAGATTTCTCTCGTTTTCAAGTATGCCCTGGGACCACAAAACATTGCATTGATACAATAGGGTACAATAAAATACAAAAACAATAGTACACAATATATGCCAACATTTAACATAGAACTGGTAGGAAATATTTAATCAACCATGACACATTCTGTTTTGAGATATGTAGAGAGGGATCTCTTAAAGGATATTAGGCTTGGGGAAGTTTTTAAAGTGTGAGGGAGGTCATTCCATAATTGTGGTGCTCTGAAGGAAAAGGAGGATCGAGCTGCTTTCTTTTTGTATTGAGGCAAGCTAAATAATGTGCTGGTATTGGATCGGAGGTTATAGGAGGTGGGAATAGCAGGGGAGAGCGTTCTGCTCAGGTAGGGTGGGAGCTTCCCAGAAAGGCTCTTAAACACAAGGCAGGAAAGATGGGTGCGTCTGGATTCCAGCGACAGCCAGTTTAGTTCTTTTAGCATGTCACAATGGTGGGTCCTGTAGTTACATGGTAGCACAAAGCGGCAGAACGAGTTATACAGTGTATTTAGTTTATTAAGGTGAGTCTGCAGTGCAGGTGCATATACTACGTCCCCGTAATCCAAGATAGGCATCAGCATTTGCTACAATCTTTTCCTTTACTGTAGGGCTGAGGCAGGATTTGTTTCTGTACAGGGCACCTAGTTTTGGATAAAGTTTAGAGGCAAGTTTTTCTATGTGGAGGCCAAAAGATAGATTGGGGTCTAACAACATACTTAAGTATTTAAAAGAGTTAACTGCGGTCAGCGTGCAATTGGATTTTGTTTTGATGCGAATTTTGTAATTTGTGTAATTTAGGTCCCGTTCCAAAAGATCATTGTGACAGTTTTGTCAGTGTTTAGAAAGTTTGTTTTTTGAGATCCACTTTGCTACCTCTGTGGACTGGTCTTGGAGCACTGCTTTAAGCTGCGGCAGATCAGATTTGTTTGCATAGATTACCGTGTCATATGCGTACATGTCTACAGTTGAGGATTTGCAGACATTAGGCAGATCATTTATAAATAATGTGAATAGTAGAGGGCCGAGAATGGAACCTTGGGGTACACCACACGTGACTGGGAGAGGGAGGGAGTCGCTGTCAGAAATGGAGACATATTGTGATCGGTCCGATACATATGATCGAAACCAGGTTAACGGACGATCAGCAATACCAGAGTTTTTTAGATTGAGCAGTAGTATGTTGTGGTCTACTGTGTCAAAGGCCTTTGCAAAATCAAGGAAAATAGCTCCAGTTAGGTCTCCTTGTTCCATGCCAGTTTGGATGTTGTTGCAAACTTTTAGGAGGGCTGTTGTAGTGGAGTGATTCGGGCGAAAACCTGATGGGGGTCAGTTAGATTGTTGGTAATACACACATAATTGCGTATGGACGAATTTTTCTAAGATTTTTGAATACTGGGAGCAAAGATATAGGGCGATAATTAGAAACCAAGGTTAACTCACCACTTTTATGGATAGGCACTACTCTTACAGTTTTCCAAAGTTTGGGTATGTATCCAGACACTAAGGATTCGTTAATTAGGGTTGTGACCGGTTTAGCAATTGCCGGCGCACTGAGCTTCAACAGCATTGCTGGGATTTTATCAGGTCCAGATTGGTTTTTCATTTTTAGATTATTAAGGTGTTTAACGACATTGATGGGTACAGGTCTAAAATTGAACTTCTCTTTATTGGGTCTTTGCTGATTTAGTGGGGCCTGATCCACATTTGTAGTTTCAGGATGCGTGTCATTTATTAGGTTGTCAATTAGGGTGGTGGAGCATCTGACAAAATAACTATTAAAGGTATTTGCTACTTCTAAGGGGAGTTGCAGGGTATGGTTGTCCACATTGACAGTGGGGAGTTGGGAGTGGATTGGAGGATTTTGTAAGTTATTTATGAGTTTCCAAAACTTTCTAGGGTTTGATATGTTATTGTTCAGATTTTCACAGAAATATTGGGCCTTGGCCAATTTTGCTTGTTTAGTGCATATATTTTGCCATTGTCTATATACACAGTGATCGTTCATAGAGCCTGTATGCTTGAACTTTGACCACAATGAATCCCGAAACTGGTACATTTGAATGAGGTCAGCTGAGATCCAATTTAAGTGTGCTCCTTTTACTCTCACCTTACGCAGCGGGGCATGTCAATTCCAAACTTGTAGGAGTTTGGACTGAAAGAATTCAACTGCAGAGTCAAGATCTGGGATTAAGTTTAATCTGTGCCAGGGGAGGTTCTGGATGTCAATTAGAAAAGATTTAAGATTTTGAAGGATCCGGTAATTTTAACCTTGGGAGAGGATTTAGTTGCCTTTATTTTGTGCACGCAGTACACTAGGCAGTGGTCACTGAAATTGTTAGGGAGAACACCTGCCTCCTGGATTCGGTCGGGAGAAGTGTAGAGAATCCAGTCAAGCAGGGTGTGATTTTGGCTTTTGATGTTTATGCGAGTTGGGGAGGAGATTAATTGCGTTAGCTGCAAAGATTTAAACACAGAGCAACAACTATTATTTTCTGGATTCAGCCAATCAATATTAAAATCTCTAGAAAACAAAATTTAACTTTTTCGGTTTTGAGCTATGGTTTCACTAAGGAGATGGGCTATATCAGAAAGGGAATACACAGGGGAGCTAGGTGGGCGGTAGATTCCTGCAACAATGATTGATTTACTGCACGGGATCTCAATTGTGCCAGAAAGTAAATAAAAGGTGGCAGGAGAGCTAGGTTTTTGTAAGGGGGTGTACTTTGTGGAAATGTCAACATAAATTACAATGCTGCCTCCTCTCTTTGCTCTGTCATTTCTATGGCATGAATACCCATGTATTGCAATGGCAGAGTCGGGTATTTTTGCGGTTAGCCACGATTCAGAGATCACGATGATTTTGGGCTTGTAATGTGAACACCAAGCTTGCAGTGCATCGATTTTTGGTAGTAAGCTGCGGATATTACAGTGCACAAAGGAGAGGCCTTTTTTAGCTGGAAGGCTAGGAATGGAATTTGTTGCTTGGCCAGGATTAGACTCTACATCATTTGCAAGGGCAAGTAACATAAGGAATAGGAATTTGGAAATCATTTTTGTTTGGCCATATAGTGAATGTGATACTTTATAATTTTGTGAGGTGGGTATAGGAGGGATATTTTTAATAACCCTCCACCAGCACTCGGCAGATAAGTTACAGCAACAGAGCAGGCCATGGTGTATGATAATGTGTTTTCCAGTTTGAGGTGTTTATGGTGGTAATGATAGGAACAAAATTGAAGTGAGAAAAGAGTTATCATGAATAACAGTATGGTCATATTTTGATTCATGTTAGTGGTATGAGGTGTGTAGATGGGGGGAAAAAAAATGTAAATACTATTGATGTGTGATATGTAGCTATTTGTAGGAAGAGAGGGTATGTATTCTATAGGGTTAAGTAAAAGGAAGGATGTGTTGATCAGTGTTTGCACCTGTCATTTAAGGAGAATAAAAGTAGTGTGGGAGACTATCTATAAATGAAGAAATGAGCCTGGGGTGGGTGGGAAACTATCTTCCATAGGCTACCTGTTTGCATAGCAGTGGAACAGCTGAGATGAATGTCTGTATTTTCTTTTAAAACTGGGGTAGATATGCTTTAAAATCAGGCTGAGGGAGAGAGATATATTAGCGTCAGATTGGCCTGCAAAAGTTTAAAGGAATGGGGGAGTATGTCTATGGACATTTGAGCTAAGGGTCATTTAAGAAAACACAGGGAAAGTTGAAAATTACAGAGATAAGACAGAGGTATTCATGTAGGTGAATAAAACATTAAACAAAGTACAAAAAAGATATATGGGCCTTAACTTTGAGAGGATCAATAACATCTCTCAGAAAATCATCTCTTGGCAAGGAGTAAGCGTTCAATCTCCACGCAGTCAGCCTCAGAGAATCTAGATTTTGATTTACAAAAAGGACCTTGTTCCAGCAGATCCCTGTGACAAGGTAATTTCCATGGAGGAGATGACATCCTCACTAGATACGCAAAACGCTTCCTTTGCGGCCACAATGGAGCAATCAGTACAGTAATACCGACGCCTGCTCCTGCTTGATGCGGGCCACTACCCAAGGAAGGAGTGGTAACGGCGGAAAAAGGTAGATTAGACTGAACCTCCAAGGCACTGCTAATGCATCTATTAGCTCCGCCTGAGGATCCTTGGACCTGGACCCATATCTGGGTAGCTAGGTATTGAGACGAGACGTCATGAGATCTATCAACGGCGTCCCCCACATGCTGCATAACTCCGCAAACACTTCGGGATGGAGAAACCATTCCCCCGGATGAAAGGATTGTAAGCTGAGAAAGTCCGCTTCCCAGTTGTCCACACCTGGAATGTGGATTGCTGACAGTGAACAGTTGTGGGCCTCCAACCACTCCAGAATCCGAGATACTTCCCTCATTGCTAGGGAGCTTCTCGTTCCCCCCTGATGGTTGATGTAAGCCACCAAGGTTATATTGTCTGATTGGAATCTGATCAACTGGGAAAAACCCAGAAGAGGCCAAGCCTTCAGAGCATTGTAGATTGCTTGAAGTTCCAGAATGTTGATCGAGAGAGTGTTCCTTCAGAGATCACAGGCCTTGTGCCGTCTTGGCACCCCAAACAGCTCCCCATCCAGATAGACTCACTCACGTCTGTAGTCTGTACTGAGAAACTAGAGATCTTAGCATTCAGGTGAATAATGTGCATGTTTGCATCACAGATAAAAGAATTAGCAATTCTCAATGCTTTAATTCTTTCTTGGATAACATCAAGGAGACCCTCCACCTCGATTAAATCCGCTAAGGAGTCGCACCAGTAGGTTGCGGCTCCAGTAACTGAGGCTGCCAGTTGAAATAAAGTATCCTGAAACATTTTTTGGAGAAAAGTTTCCATCTTCTTATCCATCGGCACTCTGAATGACAAGATATCCTCAAGAGGGATAGTAGTAGTACGCTTGGCTAGCGTGGCGATAGTGCAATCCACCTTAGGGACGGAACCCCACAAATCCAGCTGAGAGTCTGGGAATCATTTTTTAAAGGCAGATGAAGGAGAAAAGAAATATCCAATTCTATCCCACTAGTTCTTAATAATGTTTGCCATTTTTACAGGTACAGGAAAAGTTAGCAGTGCTACCTTGTCCTCGTACACTCTGTCTAATTTAGGGATCAAAGGTTCATCAGGCAACTTGGCCTCTGGAACCTCTAATGTCGACAGAACCTCCTTTAGAAGAAAACGTAAGTGTTCAATTTTAAATCTAAAGCCTGGCTCCTCCACAGTCGGAGGCCTAGAGGTAATAGACTCCGATCAAGAAAGTTCACCATCTGAAGATTCAGAGTGTGACCATCCTTGGATACTTGAAAGGCAGACAAATCTAATAAATCACTGGATGTCCCCTGGACCGTAGAGCTATTTTTAACCTTTTGCTTGCGCTTAGCAGGTGAGGTAAAGCACTAAGAGCCTTAGACACTGCCGTTTTTAAATGAGCGGTAAAGTCCGATGGTAAAAGGCTCCCTCCAGACAGAGGATCAGGCTTGCTACGGGAAGCTGCATGTGATGGAGATGACTGATGGGTATGCACCTCAACGGACGGCGTGTCCTCAGAGGTGGGTGACTCAGCAGTACTAAAGGGGTTAACCTTCTTAGACATAATAACCTTGTTGATGCATATGGAACATAGTTGAGAGGGCAGGCATACCAAGGCCTCCTCACAATATAGACAGGTTTAACTATTAGGAATAGAGGGAGTAGCCTCAAGCATATCAGAATCCTCCATAGCTTGCGCTAACAACAGTAGGACACAGAATAAATGATCTTTTTATTTCTCACAAAACGGCACCTTTATACTCCCAATGACTGGGGCACTCACCACCTCCTAGACCCAGGCAAACAGAAAAACAAGCATCTTCTCCAACAGCTAGCTCGGTCAGGAAAGAGAAAACGAAAGTTTGACCACACCCGGTCAAGTGGTGTGCAAGGCAGGACTGCCCCTGCTATGAGAAAAAGCGCTCCAAGCTATAAGCTGCGCAGTGTTCAAAGTGAAAGTAAAAACCTGTATGTTCCATTACCGCATAAAAACAGTCTATGAGCCCAAAAAATCTCACACATAATGCAGCATAAAATCAAAGTATCACATTTGATTAATCCCCACTGTTCAATAACCTCCCTCAGATATTAACCCATGATTCTATTAAGATAAAAAGAGCCACGCTGTGACCCTCTTCAGCATTTTCAACATATGTAAAAATTGAAACTATCTTACCAGAATCCGTGCTGTGGAACAGAAACGCAGCCTCTCAAGTGTGACAGTCTTGTAGCATCGCTTCTGAAATGGAGTTGAGTGAAGAAAAAGCAGACCGTGAAACTTGTCAACACTGGTTGCTTAAAGGGACACTGAATCACAAAAGAAAAAATTTGGGTTCAGATAGAGCATGCAATTTTAAGCAACTTTCTAATTTACTCCTATTATCAAATTTTCTTCATTCTCTTGGTATCTTTATTTGAAATGCAAGAATGTAAATTTAGATGCCGGCCCATTTTTGGTGAACAATAAAAAAATGCTGTCCAGAGTCCTGAACAAAGAAAAAAAAAAAAAAACTTAGCTGCATTATTTTTCAAATAAAGATAGGAAGAGAACAAAGAAAAATTGATAAAAGTAGTAAATTAGAAAGTTGCTTAAAAGTGTATGCTCTATCTGAATCACAAAAGAAAAAAAATTGGGTTCAGTGTCCCTTTAAGGAGCTGTTAGCAGGCAGTCTAGATGGGTTCGCAGGAAGACTCTCCCTGCATCTCCAGATCCTAACTTTCGTTAATGCTCTCACTGAGAGGCTGATTAGACTACTTAAAACTCCAGTCCCATATAGAAGGGCATATACCCCTCCGGAGGAACAACTCCGAAAATCTTCTGACACTTCTCTGCCATCCTCCTGTGATGAAAGGCAAAGAATGACTGGTGGATAGGGGAAGTGGGAGCGGTATTTAAGCCTTTGGCTGGGGTGTATTTGCCTCCACCTGGTGGCCAGGTTCAGTATTCCCAACCGTAAAGAATGAAGCCGTGGACTCTCCTTATATTAAGAAGGAAACAAAATGTTGTTTCCCTTTAATGAATTCCCCAGATTGGGAATTAGGTAGGAGGGTCCATGAGCTGATAACTTGAGGTCTGCTTATAAAAGGTTTCGATCACAATCATTTAAGAAAAGTTAGCAAATGTTTTGGCTACAACAATCGTGACAGACTAATGATGAATTTGTAATTAAAATCATTAGATTTTTATTCACAAACCAAGGTAGAAGCTCTATGTAAGGCAGTAACGCTGTGGGAAGGTTAGCCGTTATATGGACATGGTCAATGCTTTTCTTTATTTGATCTAAAACTGTGTGGCCCTCTGCACTAGTTTTTGTGACTCCTGTGAAAAAGCAGATTTAAGAATGTGGCGTTTTTGTAGCCCTAGAAAAACTGAACTATGTTTGATCTGGGGACTTCATGAGGGTGGACAAGGTAGACTTCTGGAAGAAATTACAGCTAGCAGAGCACATTTACATGATCAAAAAGTTTCTCTTCACAAAATCCTCCAGCACATACAGGAATAACAGCATTTTCTTTATTTTAGTCTGTTGTAGCAATCCTCAAAATGCCTCTGAAAATCCTCCCCTGGTTGCTTGAGGTTTCAAACACCCCTCTTGCAAGCAACTCAAAAATAAGTATTCAGTTGCCAGCACAGAGTTTCATGCATGCGCCATTGGTCTGTGACACCTTGTGACGTGGAACTCTTGCACATGCGCAATTTATCAATCTAACTAACCTGTAGACTATAAGCTCTCCGGAACAGGGCCCTCTTCCTCCTGTACTAGATTTGCTTAGTCGGTTATGTTTTGTATCTGGTCATAAATCCTTGTCATTGTATACCCCTATCTCTGTACCCAGTGCTACGAAATGTTGTGGTGTTATACAAATTCACGACAACAACAACGTTGGGGAAGGACGACAAGTTTGGGGGACATTTTGACTAACCATATGGCACACACAAATTAAGAAAATGCTGTTATTCCTGTATGCACTTACTAATGGGTCAAGTAGCTGGAGGATTGCATGGAGAGAAACTTTCAGATAATGTAAGTGTGTCCCAGGTGTTTACGGTCCCTTTAATAAAATCTGTCCCCGTGTCACTGGACAGTCTTAGGAAATGTATTATGTGTGTGTTTAATAGCCACACATTCATACATAGCTCTTAAGGCTTCTAAAATAATGATATGTGGCCCCTAAAAATAGGGGTTTCAAAATGTATTTCAGTTTTTGGTTATTTGAAAAATACGTTCCTGTCCTAAGTAAACCAAAACGTTTTCTTGTCACACTTTCTCTACCAGTAGGCAGTGGTCTTTATTAGCCAATGAAGATTATCAGAAACTACACCAATAATACTGTATCAGTTTCAACTTCAACTGAAACAGCTTTTACTTAACCTTTTTCAAGCAAACAAATATTTTTGATACATTTAAAACGCTGCTATATCACATGCACAATAGAACATTTTGAGAGTATACTATCCCAACATACAGCCTTTTTGTGATATGCAGACACTCATAAAATGACCAATTTGGCTTCAGCTTCTTTAGGACCTACCTGGCCATTTCTGGCAGCGTTCTTCGGATGCATTTTAGAGTCTTTTTCATTAGAGATGAATTCTGGAGAAGGAAGAAAGGTCGGAGAAGACGCCTCAATCTTAGTCCCTGCAACAAAAATCAAATCCCTAAATTAGTTTATTGAAGCTTAGAAATAAATAAAAACTTCAAGGGACAGTATAGTCAAAATGAAACTCACGATTCAGGCAAAACATGCAAACTTTCCAAGTTACTTATATTCTCAAAATTGCTTTGTTCTCTGTTACAATATATAGAGCAATACTGACGCCATTTTGTCTTTAGTCATCCATTTTGGTTAGGAATGGTTTATTATAACAGCTTATTATGCTGTGAGAAAATAATGTGTGGATGTTCTAAGCTGAACATTTTATCTCAATAATATGTCCAATGGCCTTGCTATGTGCTGGGGAGCGATGCGCCCAGATATACTTTTTATCCAACACTTCTCGCTTATTAAAAATACTCCTTAATATTCTTTTTTACTCAATTATATTTTAATAAGGTTCTTTTGTTCTACGCAATACTATGTAAAATGGTGTGATTATGATACGTCATTGTTTAACCCTATATGCTGTAACCATTGTCTATAAAAGTATTGCACGCCTTATAATAAACAGAGCAGTGATTAGACTTTTCTCGCTGCATGTCCGATTTCTGTTCCCGAGATATCTCGTCAGGTAACCCATTCAGTTCCAGGTGAAGATGTAGAATACTGCTAAGTGCTAAGTGATACCCCCCCCCCCTCTTAAGATAACACTATCCTTTGCTGAAGATTAAGTCTAGCTAGGCTCATAAGAGCTCAGGAGCATGCACATGTTTTTAGTACTCTAAAGCAGCAGGGTCTGCAACAATGTACAAAGATGTTACAAATTATGTTGCAAACACTGCTGCCATAGAGTACTGTCGGTGAAAAAGATTAAATCTGTGCCTATAGTAATGCTTCTATTACAATGTTATGCCACTGGTATAAACCCTTTTATTTTTTTAGGACAATTCAAATTAACATCCAATGTGTGCGTTTGTCATATGACACTCTTGACATCCAGCCCTCTATGTCACAGCTCAGCCAAAAGAGGAAATAAGGGGGCAGAGTGACAGAGGATGGCAAGTAGGATAATATATACATTAAGGTGTGACATTTACCATCATTTTAAGACCTGATGATAATATGACCTAATATGAGCTTTCCGGACAAATATGAGATTATAATCTACCATTGTGTAAACTAAAGTATCTTATCTAGTTGTTCATACAGCATTACATTACTTTGTTTTCTAAAAAAAGAGAAGATGTTCCTGTGCTGAATAAAAAAAATCTTTTTTTCATGCACAATATTTAATATGTTTAAATGCTATTCTTTCATATACATGTTAAAACTATAAATTAGGGACGCTACATTATATTTTTTCTATAAAAATTGTCTCTTAATAAAAGTATTAAATATTATACACAGTTGAGAGTGATACTGTTCACTTATCCCAACTTCTCTAGTAACACAAGAGCATACAATTATTTATCCAGTTACACCTCCCTGAATGAATAGAACACTGAACCTCTAGAAAAGTTATTGTTAAATAAGTTTTTTATTCCATTTAAAAAGAAAAAAAATTGGGTTCAGTATCCCTTTAATTGAATGTAATTAAATGTAATAAAGCGATAGCCAAGGCTGAAACTAAAGAGAAAATGTAACCATATGGGAATTCCAGTGATTAAAACATCTGCTGCACTTACCTCTTCACACATTAAAACCACTGACACTGACCAATCTGCAAGGGAGAATGCAATTACCAGGATGTAACCAACCAACCATTTGCTTTTCACAAATTCATTCCAACCAACTAGGTAACTCTAGAAGAAAAAACAATGCTGCTTTTAAAGTGTATACAAGTATTAAAAACAAATATACCGTGTCATTATAAACAGTTTATTTAAATAACCACAACATTTTTACACATCTGGAACTCTGAAAGTGACAAAAATAACCACAGAAGCTAAAACATACCCAGAACCACCTGTCCATATAATTATGTATTTATATAGTGCAGCAAAATTCTGTAGCGCTAATACAGATGTAGCAAACAAAGATCAGACGTGGCATCTCCCTCAGGTAAGTGGAGTCATTTTGGTTACAAGTGACCTATGTGGAGTATTTTTGTGACCTTGTTTAGGCTTAATACATCTATCCCTGCAGCTGAAAATAGCAAGAATTATTGGAAGAGCGATGTTACAGCAGTCATAAAGAGATTGTGATTATCACCACAAAAATGACATAACGTCACTCAAGAAACATTCAACATATTATATAAACTTTATAAAGCCTTTGTCATGGTGTCTTCAAGAGGGAGGAGAAAAAGCAATTGTTGAAAAGGCTTTCATCTATTTAGGTCCCACTATAATAAGGTTTTACTTATCTCAGATGTCCTCCACACACAGGGGAGAGGGTATAAGGGCTCCCACACCACACACAAACAAACACATGGGGTATCCGCGTAGGAGTGAAGGCTTGTGTCATAACCGGAGGTGGATTTGTACTGGACCCAATAGAATCTTAACATTTATAAAAAAGTTATATTTCAGTTTCCTATAATAAAACACAATATCCTTCTAAAGCCAAGAGACTGGTGATATCTTGCAACTAAGTCAAATGGTTGTCTTAGGCTGCAGGATGTACTCTGCAACACCTATTAAATGTGTTTTTTTATTTCTTCTTATTTTTTTTTAATTCCAGCATCAGGGCTATATTTACTGGAGCTGGGCCCTGGGTTCTGATCGCCCTCCCAAGAGCTGTAGGGCAAGCACACCTCATTTTGGTAAATCTGTCTAGTTGCACACTGTAGCCAGACAAGTGAAACTTCTCTTTTACCTTTAATATATTCCTGCACACATGGGGTGCACAGGGTAATGCATTTTGTTAGGGATCTGATCTCCAAGCTGAAGTACAATGCATTAGGTCATAGGTCTCATCTGGGCATTTGGCTTGTTCCTGGCATAGAGAATTCAGGGGGTCTTGGCATCAGGCCCCAGATAGATATGGGCACATGGAGGTATGTGGGGTATATGTGTGGTTCTTTTAGGCTTCCCGTGTTTTGGAAAGAATGCCCCTTTTTACCCAAAGAAAACATCTGCATTTTATTTCCCTATTAATTCAGCCGTTTCTGTACACATTGCACCAATGTAACCCTTAATTCTAAAGCCTCTTCTGAATTATGTTGGGAGTGATGCTACCTAAAAAGAATTCCAGTACAATAGTGAGCAATTGATTGACTCATAAACTATGATCCTGAATCATGTCAGAGACTCAACCATCACAAAGCTCCCTTATAAACTGCTTACTAATAATGATGCATGTAACGTTAACAAATGAAACAGGTCAGAGCTACAGAAAAAGACCTACTAGCGAGTGAGATTAAGGGGTGCCCAGCAACAAAATAGAAAAATCATTGTAATGTTCCTTGTATAGGCCCAAAGAAAAGACTCTGTATAAGAGTAGACAACTTTATTCTCACCTTCACAGAGACATCTGCAATAAAGAGAAGAAAAGTCACAAATTCCAAACTCTCTGTCAGACCACAGGGAGGCTGCCAATCAGATCCGCGATAACGCACATCCGAAGTACTAGACAGGGAAGAAGGCTTTTCTATAAAGGCTAAAGCCAAATTCACAAATATAGTCACATTCAAAAGCCTATAAAAAAAAAAAAAAAAAAAAAGTTACATTTTTTTTAATTAGTAGTAAAAACTGGAGCAAAAATAAAAAGCATAATGTTCACTTAGTTTAACATAAAAAAAGTATTTGTAATTTCCTATAGACCTGCACAGATAGAATACAAAGAATTGACAAAAAAAAATCAAGTAAAGAAAAGTCTGATTAATTAACAAAGAAATTAAAGAAAAAGGAATGAAAGCTTAACTCACCATTGGCAGCCTTCTGAGTAATACCATCGGTACAGCTGCAAGGAACGAGCATCAACACGGTGGTCTATGGAACGGTACTGTAACAGACAGACATCATCAATATTGTACAAATGTATGCAGAAAGTTCAAAACAAACAAAACAAAAAATACACACAACAGAAATTCCTATGCAATAACTGTGGATGGCAAATGCTGACTCGCTTGCCCCAAATGCAGACGGGCAGGTTCCCTGGCTGAGAATATTAAATCTTGTCTGTCTCCTCGAACAAATAAGAGACCTTAAAATTATGTGTTGCTCATGTGCACAATAAGCAACTCTCTCCTGTTTCACAGATTACCACTGATCATTATTAATAATTTCCACCACCTTTTAAATTCTATTAATAATTTAGACTTTGGCTGTAATTAATTTCTGATATCCTTCCTTGTATCATCTTTACTTATTGTACCCTATGTATAGCATTGTAGAAACTAAATCATTAACAATACTATTAAAAAATAGATAATAATATAAATAAAAAAAAAATAAAAAAAAATATATTGCTATAAAACGGATGAAACGTTCCATTTAAAGTGGGGATTCCAGCTGGAGCAGGGAGTAGGAGGGGCTAAGCGCACAGCACAGCTGAGCAAGGACCGAAGAAACTGCATATTCAATCTACTAATAGTAGGCGCGTAGGCCCAAGATATGGCTTAGATGAAGGGCAGCGACATTGATTAAAGACTCGTGGGCTGCATAAAAAGGAGGAGAGTAAAAGGCTGGAAAGCAGTGCTCCTTACAGCCCTCCAAAATTGGCCTAGTTTCCACTGAGGTGGTAAATTGTGGAAACTGGTGATAAAATCCATTTATCTCCATTGAAGTCAATGCAGATTTATTTTTAAGTTACCACCAGTTTCCACACTTTACCATGTCAATGGAAACTAGGCCATAGCTGAAACAGGCATCCAGGGCCGAGCTGTGGCCTTGCTACTAGCCCACTACTGTGATAGATCCAAAGGGACAAAATAACTAAGTGGGAATACATAGAGGGGGGGGGGCTCATTGCACCCTAACATTATTGAAGACAAGCTGATACTACTGGTGTATTGGGGCAGATTTTGAAGAAATGAAGAAAAACAGAATTTATGTTTACCTGATAAATTACTTTCTCCAACGGTGTGTCCGGTCCACGGCGTCATCCTTACTTGTGGGATATTCTCTTCCCCAACAGGAAATGGCAAAGAGCCCAGCAAAGCTGGTCACATGATCCCTCCTAGGCTCCGCCTTCCCCAGTCATTCGACCGACGTAAAGGAGGAATATTTGCATAGGAGAAATCATATGATACCGTGGTGACTGTAGTTAAAGAAAATAAATCATCAGACCTGATTAAAAAACCAGGGCGGGCCGTGGACCGGACACACCGTTGGAGAAAGTAATTTATCAGGTAAACATAAATTCTGTTTTCTCCAACATAGGTGTGTCCGGTCCACGGCGTCATCCTTACTTGTGGGAACCAATACCAAAGCTTTAGGACACGGATGATGGGAGGGAGCAAATCAGGTCACCTAGATGGAAGGCACCACGGTTTGCAAAACCTTTCTCCCAAAAATAGCCTCAGAAGAAGCAAAAGTATAAAATTTGTAAAATTTGGTAAAAGTGTGCAGTGAAGACCAAGTCACTGCCTTACATATCTGATCAACAGAAGCCTTGTTCTTAAAGGCCCATGTGGAAGCCACGGCCCTAGTGGAATGAGCTGTGATTCTTTCAGGAGGCTGCCGTCCGGCAGTCTCATAAGCCAATCTGATGATGCTTTTAAGCCAAAAAGATAGAGAGGTAGAAGTTGCTTTTTGACCTCTCCATTTACCAGAATAAACAACAAACAAGGAAGATGTTTGTCTGAAATCCTTTGTAGCATCTAAATAGAATTTTAGAGCACGGACAACGTCCAAATTGTGTAACAAACGTTCCTTCTATGAAACTGGATTCGGACACAAAGAAGGTACAACTATCTCCTGGTTAATATTTTTGATGGAAACAACCTTCGGAAGAAAACCAGGCTCAGTACGTAAAACCACCTTATCTGCATGGACCAGATAGGGCGGAGAACACTGCAGAGCAGATAACTCAGAAACTCTTCTAGCGGAAGAAATTGCAACCTAAAACAAAACTTTCCAAGATAATAACTTAATATCTATGGAATGTAAGGGTTCAAACGGAACCCCTTGAAGAACTGAAAGAACTAGATTAAGACTCCAGGGAAGAGTCAAAGGTCTGTAAACAGGCTTGATTCTAACCAGAGCCTGAACAAACGCTTAAACGTCTGGCACAGCTGCCAGCCTTTTGTGAAGTAAAACAGATAAAGCAGAGATCTGTCCCTTCAGAGAACTCGCAGAAAATCCTTTCTACAAACCTTCTTGTAGAAAGGAAAGAATCTTAGGAATTTTTATCTTGTTCCATGGGAATCCTTTAGATTCACACCAACAGATATATTTTTTCCATATATTATGGTAAAATTTTCTAGTTACAGGCTTTCTAGCCTGAATAAGAGTATCCATTACAGAATCTGAAAACCCACGCTTTGATAAAAACAAGCGTTCAAACTCCAAGCAGTCAGTTGGAGGAAAACCAGATTCGGATGTCCGAATGGACCCTGAATAAGAAGGTCCTGTCTCAAAGGTAGCTTCCATGGTGGAGCCGATGACACATTCACCAGGTCTGCATACCAAGTCCTGCGTGGCCACACAGGAACTATCAAGGTCACCGAAGCCCTCTCCAGATTGATCCTGGCTACCAGCCTGGGAATGAGAGGAAACGGTGGGAATACATAAGCTAGGTTGAAGATCCAAGGTGCTACTATTGTATCCAATAGAGTCGCCTTGGGATCCCTGGATTTGGACCCGTAACAAGGGACCATGAAGTTCTGACGAGAGGCCATCAGAACCATGTCAGGAATGCCCCATAATTGAGTTATTTGGGCAAAGATTTCCAGATGGAGTTCCCACTCCCCCGGATGCTCCTCCATCGCCAGGGAACTCCTTGTTACCCCCTGATGGTTGATATATGCAACAGTCGTCATGATGTTTGATTGAAACCTTATGAATTTGGCCTTTGCTAGTCGAGGCCAAGCCTTGAGAGCATTGAATATCGCTCTCAGTTCCATTATGTTTATCGGGAGAAGAGAGTCTTCCCGAAACCATAGACCCTGAGTTTTCAGGGGTTCCCAGACCGCGCCCCAGCCCACCAGACTGGCGTCGGTCGTGACAATGACCTATTCTGGTCTGCGGAAGCTCATTCCCTGTGACAGGTTGTCCAGGGTCAGCCACCAACGGAGTGAATCTGTGGTTATTTGATCTACTTGTATCGTCGGAGACAAGTCTGTATAATCCCCATTCCACTGTCTGAGCATGCACAGGTGCAATGGTCTTAGATGAATTCGTGCAAAAGGAACTATGTCCATTGCCGCAACCATCAAACCTATTACTTCCATGGACTGCGCTATGGAAGGAAGAAGAACAGAATGAAGTACCTGACAAGAGCTTAGAAGTTTTGATTTTCTGGCCTCTGTCAGAAAAACCTTCATTTCTAAGGAAACTATTATTGTTCCCAAGAAGGGAACTCTTGTTGACGGGGACAGAGAACTTTTTTTCTATGTTCACTTTCCACCTGTGAGATCTGAGAAAGGCTAGGACAATGTCCGTATGAGCCCTTGCTTTTGACAGAGACGACACTTGAATCAGGATGTCGTCCAAGTAAGGTACTACTGCAATGCCCCTTGGTCTTAGCACCGCTAGAAGGGACCCTAGTACCCTTGTGAAAATCCTTGGAGCAGTGGCTAATCCGAATGGAAGTGCCACAGGTAATGCTTGTCCAGAAAGGCGAACCTTAGGACCCGAAAATGTTCCTTGTGGATAGGAATACGTAGGTACGCATCCTTTAAGTCCACCGTGGTCATGAATTGACCTTCCTGGATGGTAGGAAGGATCGTTCGAATGGTTTCCATTTTGAATGATGAAACCCTTAGAAACTTGTTTAGAATCTTGAGATCTAAAATAGGTCTGAATGTTCCCTCTTTTTTGGGAATTATGAACAGGTTGGAGTAAAAACCCATCCCTTGTTCTCCTAATGGAACAGGATGAATCACTCCCATGCTTAACAGGTCTTCTACACAGTGTAAGAATGCCTGTTCGAAGATAATTGAGACCCGTGGAACCTTCCCCTTGGGGGTAGTTCCCTGAATTCCAGGAGATAACCTTGAGAAACTATTTCTAGCGCCCAAGGATCCTGAACATCTCTTGCCCCAGCCTGAGCAAAGAGAGAAAGTCTGCCCCCCACCAGATCCTTCCCAGATCGGGGGCCAACACTTCATGCTGTTTTGGTAGCAGTGGCAGGTGACTTGGCCTGCTTACCCTTGTTCCAGCCTTGCATCGGCCTCCAGGCTGGCTTGGTTTGATAAGTATTACCCTCTTGCTTAGAGGGTGTAGAATTTGAGGCTGGTCCGTTTCTGCGAAAGGGACGAAAATTTGGCTTCTTTTTAGCCTTAAAAGACCTATCCAGAGGAAGGGCGTGGCCCTTTCCCCCAGTGATGTCTGAAATAATCTCTTTCAAGTCAGGGACAAACAGTGTTTTACCCTTGATAGGGATGTTAAGCAAAAGTGCTCTGCGCGCCACGATAGCAAACCCTGAATTATTCGCCGCTAATCTAGCTAATTGCAAAGCGGCATCTAAAATAAAAAAGAGTTAGCCAATTTAAGAGCTTGAACTCTGTCCAAAACCTCCTCGTACGAAGATTCTTTATTGAGCGACTTTTCTAGTTCTTCGAACCAGAAACACGCAGCTGTAGTGACAGGAACAATGCATGAAATTGGTTGTAGAAGGTAACCTTGCTGAACAAACATCTTTTTAAGCAAACCCTCTAACCTTTAATCCATAGGATCTTGAAAGCACAACTATCTTCTATAGGAATAGAAGTGCGTTTGTTTAGAGTAGAAACCGCCCCCTCGACCTTGGGGACTGTATGCTATAAGTCCTTTCTGGGGTCGACTATAGGAACTAATTTCTTAAATATAGGGGGAGGACAAAAGGTATGCCGGGCCTTTCCCACTCCTTATTTACTATGTCCGCCACCCGCTTGGGTATAGGAAAAACATCGGGGGGCACCGGAACCTCTAGGAACTTGTCCATCTTACCTAATTTCTCTGGGATGACCAAATTGTCACAATCATCCAGAGTAGATAATACCTCCTTAAGTAGTGCGTGGAGATGTTGAAATTTCTCTGCTTGTTGAGAAATTTTCCCTGAATCTGAAATTTCTCCCTCAGACAAAACCTCCCTCCTGGCCCCTTCAGATAGGTGTGAGGGTATATCAGAACAGATATCATCAGCGTCCTCTTGCTCTTCAGTGTTTAAAACAGAGCAATCACGCTTTCTCTGATAAGTAGGCATTTTGGAAAAAATGCATGCAATAGAATTATCCATTACAGCCATTAATTGTTGTATGGTAATAAGTATTGGCGCACTAGATGTACTAGGGGCCTCTTGTGTGGGCAAAACCGGTGTAGACACAGAAGGGGATGATGCAGTACCATGCTTACTCCCCTCATTAGAGGAATCATCTTGGGCAATATCATATCTATGGCATTATTATCCCTACTTTGTTTGGACATTATGACACAAATATATCACATATATTTAAATGGGGAGACACATTGGCTTTCATACATATAGAACATCGTTATCTGATGGTTCAGACATGTTAAACAGGCTTAAACTTGTCAACAAAGCACAAAAAACGTTTTACAATAAAACCGTTACTGTCCCTTTAAATTTCAAACTGAACACACTTTATTACTGAATATGTGAAAAAGTATGAAGGAATTGTTCAAATTTCACCAAAATTTCACCACAGTAACTTAAAGCCTTAAAAGTATTGCACACCAAATTTGAGAGCTTTAACCCTTAAAATAACGGAACCGGAGCCATTTTTACATTTAACCCCTATACAGTCCCAGGTATCTGCTTTGCTGAGACCCAACCAAGCCCAGAGGGTAATACGATACCAAATGATGCCTTCTATAAGCTTTTTCAGTGGTTCTTAGCTCCTCACACATGCATCTGCATGCCATGCTTTCCAAAAACAACTGCGCATTAGAGGCGCGAAAATGAGGCTCAGTCTATGACTAGAAAAGGCCCCCAGTGAAAAAGGTGTCCAATACAGTGCCTGCCGTTTTTATTAAAACAATCCCCAAGATTTAACAACTATTAAAAGTAATAATCTGCCAAATATACTTAGTAAAGTAATCGTTTTAGCCCAGAAAAATGTCTACCAGTTTTTTAAGCCCTAATGAAGCCCTTTATTCTTTTACTTAAACTAAGAAAATGGCTTACCGGTTCCCATAGGGAAAATGACAGCTTCCAGCATTACCGAGTCTTGTTAGAAATGTGTCATACCTCAAGCAGCAAAAGTCTGCTCACTGTTTCCCCCAACTGAAGTTAATTCCTCTCAACAGTCCTGTGTGGAAACAGCCATCGATTTTAGTAACGGTTGCTAAAATCATTTTCCTCTTACAAACAGAAATCTTCATCTCTTTCCTGTTTCAGAGTAAATAGTACATACCAGCACTATTTTAAAATAACAAACTCTTGATTGAAGAATAAAAACTACATTTAAACACCAAAAAACTCTAAGCCATCTCCGTGGAGATGTTGCCTGTACAACGGCAAAGAGAATGACTGGGGAAGGCGGAGCCTAGGAGGGATCATGTGACCAGCTTTGCTGGGCTCTTTGCCATTTCCTGTTGGGGAAGAGAATATCCCACAAGTAAGGATGACGCCGTGGACCGGACACACCTATGTTGGAGAAAGAAGTTGAAAACAATCATATCCAATCAATACCAGTAAACTCTTTTTAACAAAGGACTAGATTACAAATGAAGCAGCAATTACTGCTCCCGCTCGAGCATTAACTTTGCTAGAAGTTAACTTTTGGTAGTGCTGGTATTACAAGTTAAAAGTAAAAATGTTGTGCTAGCACGAACCCTGACGCATACAAAAAGTTAACCACAGGATATCACGTTTGAGATATCACAATAACCCCATTGACTTCAGTGGAACAGCAAAGTTAAAAAACAAAACAAAACAACAATAAAAAACACCACCTATAGTAACACACTAACCCCCATCACAATAAAAACCCTAACCCTTAATCTACCACATCCCCCATCGCAAAAACATAATTTATGCTTACCTGATAAATTTATTTCTCTTGTAGTGTAGTCAGTCCACGGGTCATCCATTACTTATGGAATATATCTCTTCCCAACAGGAAGCTGCAAGAGGATCACCCAAGCAGAGCTGCTATAGAGCTCCTCCCCTCACATGTCATATTCAGTCATTCGACCAAAACCAGACGAGAAAGGAGAAACCATAGGGTGCAGTGGTGACTGGAGTTTAATTAAAATTTAGATCTGCCTTAAAGACAGGGCGGGCCGTGGACTGACTACACTACAAGAGAAATAAATTTATCAGGTAAGCATAAATTATGTTTTCTCTTGTTAAGTGTAGTCAGTCCACGGGTCATCCATTACTTATGGAATACTAATACCAAAGCTAAAGTACACGGATGAAGGAAGGGACAAGGCAGGAACATTAAACAGAAGGAACCACTGCCTGTAGTACCTTTCTCCAAAAATAGCCTCCGAAGAAGCAAAAGTGTCAAATTTGTAAAATTTTTAAAAAGTGTGAAGTGAAGACCAAGTTGCAGCCTTGCAAATCTGTTCAACAGAGGCCTCATTTTTAAAGGCCCAGGTGGAAGCCACAGCTCTAGTAGAATGAGCTGTAATCCTTTCAGGAGGCTGCTGTCCAGCAGTCTCATAGGCTAAACGTATTATGCTACGAAGCCAAAAAGAGAGAGAGGTAGCCGAAGCCTTTTGACCTCTTCTCTGTCCAGAGTAAACGACAAACAGGGAAGAAGTTTGACGAAAATCTTTAGTTGCCTGCAAATAGAACTTCAGGGCACGGACTACGTCCAGATTATGCAAAAGTCGTTCCTTCTTTGAAGAAGGGTTAGGACACAGTGATGGAACAACAATCTCTTGATTGATATTCCTGTTAGTAACTACCTTAGGTAAGAACCCAGGTTTAGTACGCAGAACTACCTTGTCTGAATGAAAAATCAGATAAGGAGAATCACAATGTAAGGCAGATAACTCAGACAGGCCCATTTATCAAGCTCCGTACGGAGCTTGAAGGGCCGTGTTTCTGGCGAGTCTTCAGACTAAAGACCGCTGCTTCATAACCCTGTCCGCCTGCTCTGAGCAGGCGGACAGGAATCGCCGGAAATCAACCCGATCGAATACGATCGGGTTGATTGACAGCTCCCTGCTGGCGGCCGATTGGCCGCGAGTCAGCAGGGGGCGGTGTTGCACCAGCAGCTCTTGTGAGCTGCTGGTGCAATGTTAAATGTGGAGAGCGTATTGCTCTCCGCATTTAGCGAGGTCTTGCGGACCTGATCCGTAGTGACGGATCAGGTCCGCAAGCCCTTTGATAAATGGGCCCCAGAGACTCTTCGAGCCGAGGAAATAGACAGAACCTTCCAGGATAACAGCTCGATATCAATGGAATGAAGGGGTTCAAATGGAACGCCTTGAAGAACGTTAAGAACTAAGATTAAGCTCCACGGCGGAGCAACAGTCTTAAACACAGGCTTAATCCTAGCTAAAGCCTGACAAAAAGCCTGAACGTCTGGAACTTCAGCCAGACGTTTGTGTAGAAGAATAGACAGAGCAGAAATCTGTCCCTTTAACGAACTAGCAGATAAGCCCTTTTCTAAACCCTCTTGTAGAAAGGACAATATTCTAGGAATCCTAACCTTACTCCATGATTCGCACCAATATAAATATTTACGCCATATCTTATGGTAATTTTTTCTGGTAACAGGCTTCCTAGCCTGTATTAAGGTATCAATAACCGACTCCGAGAAGCCACGCTTTGATAGAACCAAGCGTTCAATCTCCATGCAGTCAGCCTCAGAGAAATTAGATTTGGATGGTTGAAAGGACCCTGAATTAGAAGGACCCGTCTCAGAGGCAGAGACCACGGTTGTAATAACCGTTTACATATGAGATACAATTGTATTTTGTTTGTTGCTCTTTTGCACAATGAACCCAGGAGATACTGTTTCCACTGAGTAAATGTACTGTGAGCGTAGTTAATGGCCAGTGGTAATGAATGGTTTAGAGATCGTGTATAAGTTACACTTGTGGCTCTGAAGGTTATTTATATTATTTATAGATGTGACTTGTGGACGATAGTACTGTTCCTTTAAGTTACTCTGGCATGGTATAATCGTCAGTCTTCACACACACACACACTCGGAATCCACATTCACACTAAAGTTCCACTCAGCATATAAAAATATAAAAAGCTGATGTTCCGGATCACAGGTAGTACAAGTGACAGCAGTGGTCTCTACTTATGCAAAAGGTATCCTATATAGAAAGCAATTGATAACCAGATTAAGCAGAGAGGAATTCAGTTGTTACCTGCGAGTTGATTGCAGCTTGTATGGGTCTGAGCTGAGCGAGCGTGTGTGTGACTTACTTCCGGTCCTGCGGTGAAGGTAAGCGCGGTGATGAATCTAAGGAATAAACTGACTCCTGTCAGCTGTAGGAAATAGAACAACTTCAGTTGAAAGTATTTTCGTCAAGAAGATTTCCTATATACTTTATGAAAGAGAAAAATTATCTTTAGTTAATTTTGAAGGAGGAATTGAGGTGATGCAAAAGTTAAGGGTATCAGCCTTAGAGGAGGTTGCAGACAGATTCACTGTGCTACAGGAAGTCCTTCAATATTCAGGCAAGGAATTGGGAAAACAGGAAGCCTTATAAAGGGTCACAGGTTAATGAAGGGATATACCTTAAAGGTATATCACAACGGTGGACAGGACGACATGTCCACTAGGTCTGCATACCAGGTCCTGCGTGGCCACGCAGGCGCTATCAGAATCACCGAAGCTCTCTCCTGTTTGATCTTGGCAATCAAACGAGGAAGCATCAGGAATGGTGGAAACACATAAGCCATGTTGAAGACCCAAGGGGCTGTCAGAGCATCTATCAGCACCGCTCCCGGGTCCCTGGACCTGGATCCGTAACAAGGAAGCTTGGCGTTCTGGCGAGACGCCATGAGATCCAGATCTGTTTTGCCCCAACGATGAATCAGTTGAGCAAAGACCTCCGGATGAAAAGTCTGGCGACTTAGAAAATCCGCCTCCCAGTTCTCCACGCCTGGGATGTAAATCGCTGACAGGTGGCAAGAGTGAGACTCTGCCCAGCGAATTATCTTTGAGACTTCCAACATCGCTAGGGAACTTCTGGTTCCCCCTTGATGGTTGATGTAAGCCACAGTCGTGATGTTGTCCGACTGAAATCTGATGAACCTCAGAGTTGCTAACTGAGGCCAAGCTAGGACAGCATTGAATATTGCTCTTAATTCCAGAATATTTATTGGGAGGAGTTTCTCCTCCTGAGTCCATAGTCCCTGAGCCTTCAGGGAGTTCCAAACAGCGCCCCAGCCTAGAAGGCTGGCGTCTGTTGTTACAATCGTCCAATCTGGCCTGCGAAAGGTCATCCCCTTGGACAGATGTAGCCGAGAAAGCCACCATAGAAGAGAATCTCTGGTCTCTTGATCCAGATTTAGCAGGGGGGACAAATCTGAGTAATCCCCGTTCCACTAACTTAGCATGCACAAGTGCAGCGGTCTGAGATGCAGGCGCGCAAATGGTACTATGTCCATTGCCGCTACCATTAAGCCGATTACTTCCATGCACTGAGCTACTGACGGGTGTGGAATGGAATGAAGGACACGGCAAGCATTTAGAAGTTTTGATAACCTGGCCTCTGTCAGGTAAATTTTCATCTCTACAGAATCTATTAGAGTCCCTAGAAAGGGAACCCTTGTAAGTGGTAATAGAGAACTCTTTTCCACGTTCACCTTCCACCCATGCGACCTCAGAAATGCCAGAACTATCTCTGTATGAGACTTGGCAGTTTGAAAACTTGACGCTTGTATCAGAATGTCGTCTAGGTACGGAGTCACTGCTATGCCTCGCGGTCTTAGTACCGCCAGAAGTGAGCCCAGAACTTTTGTAAAGATTCTTGGAGCCGTAGCTAATCCGAAGGGAAGAGCTACAAACTGGTAATGCCTGTCTAGGAAAGCAAATCTTAGGTACCGATAATGATCCTTGTGAATCGGTATGTGAAGGTAGGCATCCTTTAAGTCCACTGTGGTCATGTACGGACCCTCTTGGATCATGGGAAGGATGGTTCGAATAGTTTCCATTTTGAATGATGGAACTCTTAGGAATTTGTTTAGGATTTTTAAGTCCAAGATTGGTCTGAAGGTTCCCTCTTTCTTGGGAACCACAAATAGATTTGAATAGAATCCTTGCCCGTGTTCCGTCCGCGGAACTGGGTGGATCACCCCCATTAGTAAGAGGCCTTGTACACAGCGTAGAAACGCCTCTTTCTTTATTTGGTTTGCTGATAACCTTGAAAGATGAAATCTCCCTCGTGGAGGAGAAGTTTTGAAGTCCAGGAGATATCCCTGAGATATGATCTCCAACGCCCAGGGATCCTGGACATCCCTTGCCCAAGCCTGGGCGAAGAGAGAAAGCCTGCCCCCCACTAGATCCGTTTCCGGATAGGGGGCACGCTCTTCATGCTGTCTTAGGGGCAGCAGCAGGTTTCTTGGCCTGCTTGCCCTTGTTCCAGGACTGGTTAACTTTCCAGCCCTGCTTGTAACGAGCAACAGCTCCTTCCTGTTTTGGAGCGGAGGAAGTTGATGCTGCTCCTGCCTTGAAGTTACGAAAGGCACGAAAATTAGACTGTTTGGCCTTTGATTTGGCCCTGTCCTGAGGTAGAGCATGGCCCTTACCTCCGGTAATGTCAGCGATAATTTCTTTCAAGCCGGGCCCGAATAAGGTCTGCCCTTTGAAAGGAATATTAAGCAATTTAGATTTAGAAGTCACGTCAGCTGACCAGGATTTAAGCCATAGCGCTCTGCGCGCTTGGATGGCGAATCCGGAGTTCTTAGCCGTAAGTTTGGTTAAATGTACGACGGCATCAGAAACAAATGCGTTAGCTAGCTTAAGTGCTTTAAGCTTATTCATAATTTCATCCAATGGAGCTGTGCGAATGGCCTCTTCCAGAGACTCAAACCAGAATGCCGCCGCAGCAGTGACAGGCGCAATGCATGCAAGGGGCTGTAAGATAAAACCTTGTTGAACAAACATTTTCTTAAGGTAACCCTCTAATTTCTTATCCATTGGATCTGAAAAGGCACAACTATCCTCCACCAGGATAGTGGTACGCTTAGCTAAAGTAGAAACTGCTCCCTCCACCTTAGGGACCGTCTGCCATAAGTCTCGTGTGGTGGCGTCTATAGGAAACATTTTCCTAAATATGGGAGGAGGGGAAAAAGGCACACCAGGTCTATCCCACTCCTTGCTAATAATCTCTGTAAGTCTTTTAGGTATAGGAAACACGTCAGTACACACCGGTACCGCATAGTATCTATCCAACCTACATAATTTTTCTGGAATTGCAACCGTGTTACAATCATTCAGAGCCGCTAATACCTCCCCTAGCAATATGCGGAGGTTCTCAAGCTTAAATTTAAAATTAGAAATCTCTGAATCCAGTATCCCTGGATCAGATCCGTCACCCACAGAATGAAGCTCTCCGTCTTCACGTTCTGCAAACTGTGACGCAGTATCTGACATGGCTCTCACCTCATCCGCGCGCTCTGTCCTTAACCCAGAGCTATCGCGCTTGCCTCTTAATTCTGGCAATTTAGATAATACTTCTGTCATAACAGTAGCCATGTCTTGCAAAGTGATTTGTAAGGGCCTAACTGATGTACTTGGCGCCACAAAATCACGCACCTCCTGAGCGGGAGGCGAAGGTACTGACACGTGAGGAGAGTTAGTCGGCATAACTTCCCCCTCGTTGTCTGGTGATAATTTCTTTACATGTAAAGATTGACTTTTATTTAAAGTAACATCAATGCAATTAGTACACAAATTTCTATTGGGTTCCACATTGGCCTTTAAACATAGTGAACAAAGAGATTCATCTGTGTCAGACATGTTTAAACAGACTAGCAATGAGACTAGCAAGCTTGGAAATACTTTTCTAAATAAATTTACAAGCAATATAAAAAACGCTACTGTGCCTTTAAGAAGCACAAAAAACTGTCACAGTTGAAATAACAATGAACCAAAATAGTTATAGCAACCAATTTTTCACAGTAAATGTATTAAGTTAGCAAAGGATTGCACCCACCAGCAAATGGATGATTAACCCCTTAATACCCAAAAACGGATAACAATTTAATAATTAACGTTTTTATCACAGTCAAAACACACTGTCACAGGTCTGCTGTGACTGATTACCTCCCTCAAAATGAATTTTGAAGACCCCTGAGCTCTCTAGAGACGATCTGGATCATGGAGGATGAAGTAGACAGATTGTGACTGAATTTTTACTGCGCAAAAAAGCGCTAAAATAGGCCCCTCCCACTCATATTACAACAGTGGGGAAGCTCAGATAACTGTTTCTATGCAGAAAACAAAGATGGCCATGTGGTAAAAATCATGCCCCAATAGGTTTTATCACCAAGTACCTCACAAAAAACGATTAACATGCCAGTAAACGTTTTGCATACATTTTAAAAGTTATGAAGTGTTATTAATAAGCCTGCTACCAGTCGCTTTTACTGCAGTTAAGGCTCATACATTATTTCAGTATTAACAGTATTTTCAGAGTCAATTCCATTCCTTAGAAAAATACATTCAGTGTACACACACTCATCAGCCTAATACCAGTCGCTATCACTGCATTTAAGGCTGAACTTACATTACATTGGTATCAGCAGTATTTTCTCAGTCAATTCCATTCCTCAGAAAAACATAATTTATGCTTACCTGATAAATTCCTTTCTTCTGTTGTGTGATCAGTCCACGGGTCATCATTACTTCTGGGATATAACTCCTCCCCAACAGGAAATGCAAGAGGATTCACCCAGCAGAGCTGCACATAGCTCCTCCCCTCTACGTCAGTCCCAGTCATTCGACCAAGAATCAACGAAAAAGGAGTAACCAAGGGTGAAGTGGTGACTGGAGTATAATTTAAAAGATATTTACCTGCCTTAAAACAGGGCGGGCCGTGGACTGATCACACAACAGAAGAAAGGAATTTATCAGGTAAGCATAAATTATGTTTTCTTCTGTTATGTGTGATCAGTCCACGGGTCATCATTACTTCTGGGATACCAATACCAAAGCAAAAGTACACGGATGACGGGAGGGATAGGCAGGCTCATTATACAGAAGGAACCACTGCCTGAAGAACCTTTCTCCCAAAAATAGCCTCCGAAGAAGCAAAAGTGTCAAATTTGTAAAATTTGGAAAAAGTATGAAGCGAAGACCAAGTTGCAGCCTTGCAAATCTGTTCAACAGAGGCCTCATTCTTAAAGGCCCAAGTGGAAGCCACAGCTCTAGTGGAGTGAGCTGTAATTCTTTCAGGAGGCTGCTGTCCAGCAGTCTCATAGGCTAAACGTATTATGCTACGAAGCCAAAAAGAGAGAGAGGTAGCAGAAGCTTTTTGACCTCTCCTCTGTCCAGAATAAACGACAAACAGGGAAGAAGTTTGGCGAAAATCTTTAGTTGCCTGCAAGTAGAACTTGAGGGCACGAACTACATCCAGATTGTGTAGAAGACGTTCCTTCTTTGAAGAAGGATTTGGACACAAGGATGGAACAACAATCTCTTGATTGATATTCCTGTTAGTGACTACCTTAGGTAAGAACCCAGGTTTAGTACGCAGAACTACCTTGTCTGAGTGAAAAATCAGATAAGGAGAATCACAATGTAAGGCTGATAACTCAGAGACTCTTCGAGCCGAGGCAATAGCCATTAAAAACAGAACTTTCCAAGATAACAATTTTATATCAATGGAATGAAGGGGTTCAAACGGAACACCCTGTAAAACGTTGAGAACTAAGTTTAAACTCCATGGCGGAGCAACAGCTTTAAACACAGGCTTGATCCTAGCTAAAGCCTGACAAAAGGCCTGGACGTCCGGATTTTCTGACAGACGCCTGTGAAACAAGATGGACAGAGCTGAAATCTGTCCCTTTAATGAACTAGCTGATAAACCCTTTTCTAAACCTTCTTGTAGAAAGGACAATATCCTAGGGATCCTAACCTTACTCCAGGAGTAACCCTTGGATTCGCACCAGTATAGGTATGTACGCCATATTTTATGGTAAATCCTTCTGGTAACAGGCTTCCTAGCCTGTATCAGGGTATCAATAACCGACTCAGAAAAACCACGTTTTGATAAAATCAAGCGTTCAATTTCCAAGCAGTCAGCTTCAGAGAAGTTAGATTTTGATGTTTGAATGGACCCTGTATCAGAAGGTCCTGTCTTAGAGGTAGAGACCAAGGCGGACAGGATGACATGTCCACTAGATCCGCATACCAAGTCCTGCGTGGCCATGCAGGCGCTATTAGAATCACTGATGCTCTCTCCTGTTTGATTTTGGCAATCAATCGAGGAAGCAGCGGGAAGGGTGGAAACACATAAGCCATCCCGAAGTTCCAAGGTGCTGTCAAAGCATCTATCAGAACCGCTCCCGGATCCCTGGATCTGGACCCGTAGTGAGGAAGTTTGGCGTTCTGGCGAGACGCCATGAGATCTATCTCTGGTTTGCCCCAACGTCGAAGTATTTGGGCAAAGACCTCCGGATGAAGTTCCCACTCCCCCGGATGAAAAGTCTGGCGACTCAAGAAATCCGCCTCCCAGTTCTCCACTCCCGGGATGTGGATTGCTGACAGGTGGCAAGAGTGAGACTCTGCCCAGCGAATTATCTTTGATACTTCCATCATTGCTAGGGAGCTTCTTGTCCCTCCCTGATGGTTGATGTAAGCTACAGTCGTGATGTTGTCCGACTGAAACCTGATGAACCCCCGAGTTGTTAATTGGGGCCAAGCCAGAAGGGCATTGAGAACTGCTCTCAATTCCAGAATGTTTATTGGAAGGAGACTCTCCTCCTGATTCCATAGTCCCTGAGCCTTCAGAGAATTCCAGACAGCGCCCCAACCTAGTAGGCTGGCGTCTGTTGTTACAATTGTCCAGTCTGGCCTGCTGAATGGCATCCCCCTGGACAGGTGTGGCCGATAAAGCCACCATAGAAGAGAATTTCTGGTCTCTTGATTCAGATTCAGAGTAGGGGACAAATCTGAGTAATCCCCATTCCACTGACTTAGCATGCACAATTGCAGCGGTCTGAGGTGTAGGCGTGCAAAAGGTACTATGTCCATTGCCGCTACCATTAAGCCGATCACCTCCATGCATTGAGCTACTGACGGGTGTTGAATGGAATGAAGGACACGGCATGCATTTTGAAGCTTTGTTAACCTGTCTTCTGTCAGGTAAATCTTCATTTCTACAGAATCTATAAGAGTCCCCAAGAATGGAACTCTTGTGAGAGGAAAAAGAGAACTCTTCTTTTCGTTCACTTTCCATCCATGCGACCTTAGAAATGCCAGAACTAACTCTGTATGAGACTTGGCAGTTTGAAAGCTTGAAGCTTGTATTAGGATGTCGTCTAGGTACGGAGCTACCGAAATCCCTCGCGGTCTTAGTACCGCCAGAAGGGCACCCAGAACCTTTGTGAAGATTCTTGGAGCCGTAGCCAATCCGAATGGAAGAGCTACAAACTGGTAGTGCCTGTCTAGGAAGGCAAACCGTAGATACCGGTGATGATCTTTGTGAATCGGTATGTGAAGGTAAGCATCTTTTAAATCCACTGTGGTCATGTACTGACCCTTTTGGATCATGGGTAAGATTGTCCGAATAGTTTCCATTTTGAACGATGGAACTCTTAGGAATTTGTTTAGAATCTTTAAATCTAAGATTGGCCTGAAAGTTCCCTCTTTTTTGGGAACCACAAACAGGTTTGAGTAGAACCCTTGTCCTTGTTCCGACCGCGGAACCGGATGGATCACTCCCATTAATAACAGATCTTGTACACAGCGTAGAAACGCTTCTTTCTTTATCTGGTTTGTTGACAACCTTGACAGATGAAATCTCCCTCTTGGGGGAGATAATTTGAAGTCTAGAAGGTATCCCTGAGATATGATCTCTAGCGCCCAGGGATCCTGAACATCTCTTGCCCAGGCCTGGGCGAAGAGAGAAAGTCTGCCCCCCACTAGATCCGGTCCCGGATCGGGGGCTCTCGGTTCATGCTGTCTTTGGGGCAGCAGCAGGTTTCCTGGCCTGCTTGCCCTTGTTCCAGGACTGGTTAGGCTTCCAGCCTTGCCTGTAACGAGCAACAGCTCCCTCCTGTTTTGGTGCAGTGGAGGTTGATGCTGCTCCTGTTTTGAAATTCCGAAAGGGACGAAAATTAGACTGTCTAGCCTTAGCTTTGGCTTTGTCTTGAGGTAGGGCGTGGCCCTTACCTCCTGTAATGTCAGCGATAATTTCTTTCAAACCGGGCCCAAATAAAGACTGCCCCTTGAAAGGTATATTAAGTAATTTGGACTTAGAAGTAACATCAGCTGACCAGGATTTTAGCCACAGCGCCCTACGTGCCTGGATGGCGAATCCTGAGTTCTTAGCCGTAAGTTTGGTTAAATGTACTACGGCCTCCGAAATGAATGAATTAGCTAGTTTAAGGACTCTAAGCCTGTCCGTAATGTCGTCTAGCGTAGATGAACTAAGGTTCTCTTCCAGAGAATCAATCCAAAATGCTGCCGCAGCCGTAATCGGCGCGATACATGCAAGGGGTTGCAATATAAAACCTTGTTGAACAAACATTTTCTTAAGGTAACCCTCTAATTTTTTATCCATTGGATCTGAAAAAGCACAGCTATCCTCCACCGGGATAGTGGTACGCTTAGCTAAAGTAGAAACTGCTCCCTCCACCTTAGGGACCGTTTGCCATAAGTCCCGAGTGGTGGCGTCTATTGGAAACATCTTTCTAAATATTGGAGGGGGTGAGAACGGCACACCGGGTCTATCCCACTCCTTAGTAACAATTTCAGTTAGTCTCTTAGGTATAGGAAAAACGTCAGTACTCGCCGGTACCGCAAAGTATTTATCCAACCTACACAGTTTCTCTGGTATTGCAACGGTGTTACAATCATTGAGAGCTGCTAAAACCTCCCCTAGTAATACACGGAGGTTCTCCAATTTAAATTTAAAATTTGAAATATCTGAATCCAATCTGTTTGGATCAGAACCGTCACCCACAGAATGAAGCTCTCCGTCCTCATGCTCTGCAAGCTGTGACGCAGTATCAGACATGGCCCTAGTATTGTCAGCGCACTCTGTTCTCACCCCAGAGTGATCACGCTTGCCTCTTAGTTCTGGTAATTTAGACAAAACTTCAGTCATAACAGTAGCCATATCTTGTAATGTTATCTGTAATGGCCGCCCAGATGTACAAGGCGCCATAATATCACGCACCTCCCGGGCGGGAGATGCAGGTACTGCCGCGTGAGGCGAGTTAGTCGGCATAACTCTTCCCTCGCTGTTTGGTGAAATTTGTTCAAATTGTACAGATTGACTTTTATTTAAAGTAGCATCAATACAGTTAGTACATAAATTTCTATTGGGCTCCACCTTGGCATTGGAACAAATGACACAGATATCTTCCTCTGAGTCAGACATGTTTAACACACTAGCAATAAACTTGCAACTTGGTTATAATCTTTTTTAGCAAAAACGTACTGTGCCTCAAAGAGGTACTAAACGATTAAATGACAGTTGAAATAATGAACTGAAAAAAAAAAAGTTATAGCATCAAACTTTAAAACAACACAACTTTTAGCAAAGGTTTGTTCCCATAGTAAAATAACAATAATTAAATTTGACATAAAAATTACAGAGCAACGTTTTTATTCACAGTCAATATAAAATTCTCACAGCTCTGCTGAGAGAATCTACCTCCCTCTAAAGAAGTTTGAAGACCCCTGAGATCTGTCGGAGATGAACCGGATCATGCAGGAAATATAAGAGTAACTGACTGGAAATTTTTGATGCGTAGCAAAGAGCGCCAAAAACGGCCCCTCCCTCACACACAGCAGTGAAGAGAAACGAAACTGTCACAATTAAAACCAAACAACTGCCAAGTGGAAAATAATGCCCAAATATTTATTCACTCAGTACCTCAGAAATGTAAACGATTCTACATTCCAGCAAAAACGTTTAACATGATAAATACTTATTAAAAGGATTAGTGACTTTTAACAGAGTAGTTCCGGTGAAATACCATCCCCAGAATACTGAAGTGTATACATACATGTCATTATAACGGTATGGCAGGATTTTCTCATCAATTCCATTCAGAAAATAAAAACTGCTACATACCTCAATGCAGATTCATCTGCCCGCTGTCCCCTGATCTGAAGCTTTTACCTCCCTCAGATGGCCGAGAACAGCAATATGATCTTAACTACTCCGGTTAAAATCATAGTAAAAAACTCTGGTAGATTCTTCCTCAAACTCTGCCAGAGAAGTAATAGCACGCTCCGGTGCTATTGTAAAATAACAAACTTTTGATTGAAGTCATAAAAACTAAGTATAATCACCATAGTCCTCTCACACATCCTATCTAGTCGTTGGGTGCAAGAGAATGACTGGGACTGACGTAGAGGGGAGGAGCTATGTGCAGCTCTGCTGGGTGAATCCTCTTGCATTTCCTGTTGGGGAGGAGTTATATCCCAGAAGTAATGATGACCCGTGGACTGATCACACATAACAGAAGAAAATAATTTACTGCACATACCTTGTTTGCAGGGGGGCCCTGCATGCTATTCCCCTTTGCTGAAGTTACCTCACTCCTCAGATGAGAACAGCCAGTGGATCTTAGTTACGTCTGCTAAGATCATAGAAAACGCAGGCAGATTCTTCTTCTAATGCTGCCTGAGAACAAACAGCACACTCCGGTGCCATTTAAAATAACAAACTTTT
>NC_069504.1:56328125-56415625 GCF_027579735.1 Bombina bombina | reverse complement strand
GAAAGAACTAGATTTAAACTCCAGGGAGGAGTCAAAGGTCTGTAAACAGGCTTGATCCTAACCAAAGCCTGAACAAATGCTTGAACATCTGGCACAACTGCCAGTCGTTTGTGTAGTAGGACAGATAAAGCAGAAATCTGTCCCTTTAGAGAACTCGCAGATAATCCTTTATCCAAACCTTCTTGTAGAAAGGAAAGAATCCTAGGAATCTTTATCTTATTCCATGGGAATCCCTTGGATTCACACCAGCAGATATATCTTTTCCATATTTTATGGTAAATCTTTCTAGTTACCAGTTTTCTGGCTTGAACCAGAGTATCTATCACGGAATCTGAAAACCCACGCTTTGATAGAATCAAGCGTTCAATCTCCAAGCCATCAGCTGGAGGGAGACCAGATTTGGATGTTCGAATGGACCCTGAACAAGAAGGTCCTGTCTCAAAGGTAGCTTCCATGGTGGAACCGATGACATATTCACCAGGTCTGCATACCAAGTCCTGCGTGGCCACGCAGGAGCTATCAAGATCACCGAGGCCCTCTCCTGTTTGATCCTGGCTACCAGCCTGGGAATGAGAGGAAACGGTGGAAACACATAAGCTAGGTTGAAGGTCCAAGGCGCTACTAGTGCATCCACTAGAGTCGCCTTGGGATCCCTGGATCTGGACCCGTAGCAAGGAACCTTGAAGTTCTGACGAGACGCCATCAGATCCATATCTGGAATGCCCCATAGTTGCGTCAACTGGGCAAAGATCTCCGGGTGGAGTTCCCACTCCCCCGGATGGAATGTCTGACGACTCAAATAATCCGCTTCCCAGTTTTCCACACCTGGAATGTGGATCGCAGATAGGTGGCAGGAGTGATTCTCCGCCCATTGTATTATTTTGGTCACTTCTTTCATCGCCAGGGAACTCCTTGTTCCCCCCTGATGATTGAGATACGCAGCAGTCATGTTGTCTGATTGGAATCTTATGAATCTGGCCTTTGCTAGCTGAGGCCAAGCCCTGAGAGCATTGAATATCGCTCTTAGTTCCAGAATGTTTATCGGGAGAAGAGACTCTTCCAGAGACCACAGAATGCCTGAGCTTTCAGGCATTCCCAGACCGCGCCCCAGCACACTAGGCTGGCGTCGGTCGTGACGATGACCCACTCTGGACTGCGGAAGCTCATTCCCTGGGATAGGTGATCCTGGGTTAGCCACCAACGGAGTGAGTCTCTGGTCTTCTGATCTACTTGAATCACTGGAGACAAGTCTGTATAGTCCCCATTCCACTGTTTCAGCATGCACAGTTGTAATGGTCTTAGATGAATTCGCGCAAAAGGAACTATGTCCATTGCTGCAACCATCAATCCTACTACTTCCATGCACTGAGCTACGGAAGGACGAGGAATAGAATGAAGAACTTGACAAGCGTTTAGAAGTTTTGACTTTCTGACTTCTGTCAAGAAAATCCTCATTTCTAAGGAATCTATTATTGTTCCCAAGAAGGGAACTCTTGTTGACGGAGACAGGGAACTTTTTTCTATGTTCACCTTCCATCCGTGAGATCTGAGAAAGGCCAGAATGATGTCTGAGTGAGCCTTTGCCTTTGAAAGAGACAAAGCTTGTACTAGAATGTCGTCCAAGTACGGTACTACTGCAATGCCCCTTGGTCTTAGAACCGCTAGAAGGGATCCGAGTACCTTTGTGAAAATCCTTGGAGCAGTGGCTAACCCGAATGGGAGGGCCACAAACTGGTAATGTTTGTCCAGAAAGGCGAACCTTAGGAACTGATGATGTTCTTTGTGGATAGGGATATGTAGATTCGCATCCTTTAGATCCACGGTAGTCATAAATTGACCTTCCTGAATTGTGGGTAGAATCGTTCGAATGGTTTCCATCTTGAACGATGGTACTCTGAGAAATTTGTTTAGGATCTTTAAATCCAGGATTGGTCTGAAAGTTCCCTCTTTTTTGGGAACTACAAGCAGATTTGAGTAAAATCCCATTCCTTGTTCCGCCATTGGAACTGGGTGTATCACTCCCATCTTTAACAGGTCTTCTACACAATGTAAGAATGCCGGTCTCTTTATTTGGTTTGAGGATAAGTGAGACATGTGGAACCTTCCCCTTGGGGGTAGTTCCTTGAATTCCAGAAGATAACCCTGAGAAACTATTTCTAGCGTCCAGGAATCCTGAACATCTCTTGCCCAAGCCTGAGCAAAGAGAGAGAGTCTGCCCCACACTAGATCCGGTCCCGGATCGGGGGCTACTCCTTCATGCTGTTTTGTTAGCAGCAGCAGGCTTCTTGGCCTGCTTACCCTTGTTCCAGCCTTGCATCGGTTTCCAGGCTGGTTTGGTCTGAGAGGTATTACCCTCTTGCTTAGAGGATGCAGAATTAGAGCCCGGTCCGTTCCTGAAATTACGAAAGGAACGAAAATTAGACTTATTCTTGGCTTTGAAAGGCCTATCTTGTGGGAGGGCGTGGCCCTTTCCCCCAGTGATGTCTGAGATAATCTCTTTCAATTCTGGCCCAAAGAGAGTTTTACCCTTGAAGGGGATTTTAAGCAATTTTGTCTTGGATGATACATCCGCTGACCAAGACTTTAGCCAAAGTGCTCTGCGCGCCACAATTGCAAACCCTGAATTTTTCGCCGCTAATCTAGCTATTTGCAAAGCGGCATCTAAAATAGAAGAGTTAGCTAACTTAAGTGCGTGAACTCTGTCCATAACCTCCTCATATGGAGTCTCTCTACTGAGCGACTTTTCTAGTTCCTCGAACCAGAACCACGCTGCTGTAGTGGCAGGAACAATGCACGAAATGGGTTGAAGAAGGTAACATTGCTATATAAAAATCTTTTTAAGCAAACCCTCCAATTTTTTATCCATAGGATCTTTGAAAGCACAATTATCCTTGATAGGAATAGTAGTGCGCTTGTTTAGAGTAGAAACTGCCCCCTCGACCTTAGGGACTGTCTGCCATAAGTCCTTTCTGGGGTCGACCATAGGAAATAATTTCTTAAATATAGGAGGGGGAACAAAAGGTATGCCGGGCTTCTCCCATTCCTTATTCACTATGTCAGCCACCCGCTTGGGTATAGGAAAAGCGTCGGGGTGCACCGGAACCTCTAGGAACTTGTCCATCTTGCATAATTTTTCTGGAATGACCAGGTTGTCACAATCATCCAGAGTAGATAATACCTCCTTAAGCAGTGCGCGGAGATGTTCTAATTTAAATTTAAATGTCACAACATCAGGTTCAGCCTGTTGGGAAATTTTTCCTGAATCTGAAATTTCCCCATCTGACAAAACCTCCCTCATGGCCCCTTCAGATTGGTTTGAGGGTATGACAGAACAATTATCAGCACCCTCCTGCTCTTCAGTGCAATCACGCTTTCTCTGATTTGCAGGCATTTTGGATAAAATATTTGCTATGGAGTTATCCATTACAGCCGTCAATTGTTGCATGGTAATAAGCATTGGCGCGCTAGAAGTACTAGGAGCCTCCTGCGTGGGCAAAACTGGTGTAGACACAGAAGGAGATGATGTAGAACCATGTCTACTCCCTTCATCTGAGGAATCATCTTGGGCAACTTCATTATCTGTGACATTACTGTCCTTACTTTGTTTGTTTCACATAATTTAGAAGGGGGAGACACATTAGCTTTCATACATATAGAACATAGCTTATCTGAAGGCACAGACATGTTAAACAGGCTTAAACTTGTCAGTAAAACACAAAAACCGTTTTAAAACAAAACCGTTACCGTCTCTTTAAATTTTAAACAGAGCACACTTTATTACTGAATATGTGACAAAATATGAAGGAATTGTTCAAAATTTACCAAAATTTCACCACAGTGTCTTAAAGCATTAAAAGTATTGCACACCAATTTTCAGAGCTTTAACCCTTAAAATAATGAAACCGGAACCAGTTACAGTTTTAACCCCTCTACAGTCCCAGCTACAGCCTTTGCTGCGACTCTACCAAGCCCAGAGGGGAATACGATACCAAATGACGCCTTCTAGGAACTTTTCCAACTATTTTCAGGTCCTCACACATGCATCTGCATGTCTTGCTCTCAAAAACAACTGCGCAATAATGGCGCCAAAATGAGGCTCAGCCTACAACTGGGAAGGCCCTTCCTGACTGGAAAAGGTGTCTAACATAGTGCCTGACGTTAAAAAACGTTCCCCAAGTTTATAAATGTGAAATACCAGCATAAACATGTATAAAATGCCTGAATAAAGCAATCGATTTTGCCCATAAAAGTGTCTACCAGTTTTATAGCCCATATTAAGCCCTTTATTCTGCTTGAGACTAAGAAAATGGCTTACCGGTCCCCATGAGGGGAAATGACAGCCTTCCAGCATTACACAGTCTTGTTAGAAATATGGCTAGTCATACCTTAAGCAGAAAAGTCTGCTAACTGTTTCCCCCAACTGAAGTTACTTCATCTCAACAGTCCTATGTGGAAACAGCAAAGGATTTTAGTTACTGTCTGCTAAAATCATCTTCCTCTCACAAACAGAATTCTTCATCTCTTTCTGTTTCAGAGTAAATAGTACATACCAGCACTATTTTAAAATAACAAACTCTTGATAGTAGAATAAAAAACTACAACCAAACACCACATACTCTTAACCATCTACGTGGAGATGTTGCCTGTGCAACGGCAAAGAGAATGACTGGGGTGGGCGGAGCCTAGGAGGGATTATATGGCCAGCTTTGCTGGGACTCTTTGCCATTTCCTGTTGGGGAAGAGATATTCCCACAAGTAAGGATGCCGCCGTGGACCGGACACAACAATGTTGGAGAAATAGCAATGCATATGGATGAGCCAATCACACGAGGCACCTATGTGCAGCAACCAATCAGCAGCTACTGAGCCTATCTAGATATGCTTTTCAGCAATGTATATCAAGAGAATGAAGCAAATTAGCTAATAGAAGTAAATTAGAAAGTTGTTTAAAATGACATGCTCTTTCTAAATCATGAAAGAAAAAATATGGGTTTCATGTTCCTTTAAGAATAAATATGGTTTTCCTTTATATTACCAACCTTATTCAATAAGTTATCAAACAGATTTCTTTCAAAATAGTAGTAATAATAACATCCCCAGCTACAATGTCCAGAAATAAAACACAAGAAAAAAAAAGGAACACTGTAGATAACAAAGAAATCACTAAATGAGGGAAGAATTACAATCAGCATTGAAATATATCACGGATATCATTTCATTAAAAGATGGATAAACTACAGAAAGGTCTAGATATAGTCACAAAAGAATTGAAGATATTTAAAGAAAGGCTCAATTCAGTTGAACAGAGTGTAACTGACAGAGGATAGAAAAGAAGGAAATAATTGTTTATTAGAAGCACACAAAAAAATAAAATAAATTCGAGAGTTAAAAAAAATTAAAAATATATGAATTACCAAGTAAGGCAATTGATATGTAAAACAGATCAAGATGAAATAATGATATAATAGCGCGCACTAGACGCCACTGACAAAAAAACCCCACTAAGAAATATGGAAACATGGTCAGTAGACCAGCCAGCGTGAAGACAACAAACAAAAAATATTTCCAGAGCTAAATGTAAAAGAAAATGAGCCCCTGTAAAACCCAAATATAAAGGTTAATTTACCAAAGTCTGGAGTGTATAAACACCCCACATATTAAAGACACTACACATTTGATATAGTGTGTAACCTAGGTTTGTCCCCTGGCTATGCTATACATGAAAATTGTACCTACTAATAGCCTGCAGGCTACAAGAGCTGTAGAGAAAAGCTACTTCCAGTAGAGAACCTATCCAGTGCTGTGCAAGCAACAGCAGAGGATTTTAGAGAGAAGAGCATTGACAACCCAACAGGAGGAAGCTAAGGGACAAGTCCCCATGACACCTGATTAAAATCCCATAGGGAAATACTGTGTCACTAACCACTACTCCATACACGCCTTTATCAAAGTGTTCTGTCTGAAGCGGGTATCAGGTCTCAAATAGGTCTGAAAAACCAATTTAACGTAGAATCTGGAGCATCTCAATTCTTTGCCTACATTTGTGAAAGCAAAAGATAAAAACTGAAATATACAAAGTGGTGGGAGGGTTCAAAAGTTGATGGTGGTTTTAAATATTTGCCTCCTTCCAGTGACAGGAATTCAATCCCATATGTTAATGCTCATGGACTCTTACAACCTTATGACAGAAATATGGAACTAATATTTTTTGTATCTACGAAACTCCCCAGAGCTTTGAACATAACTACTAGAAAAATACATATGGCAATTGAAAGAGCATATAGAATAGGAGTGGAAAAAAAAAAAAAAAAAAAGACAGATTTTTAATACGTAGACCAATAGTTACAAAATTCTTAGATTTTCAAGATAAATTATCAATAATAAGAGCAGCTAGGAATATGAGACCTGCAAATTCAGAAATTCTATGGATTACCAAAATGGAAAGAAAAAAAAAAAAAAGAAAAAAAAAAAGAAAGAGGGAGGATATAAGTAACTTTGGTTTCAAACAGGTAACTTTTTTTTGTAACATACTTTGGTATAAATTAAAGATACTTTATACACCAGAATTTCTTTTCATAAATGTTTTGTAGATGATCCATTTATTTAGCCCATCTGGGAGTGTTTTTGTAAAAATGTACAGTATTCTTATTTTTAAAGAACATTATGCTGATTTTCATACTCCTAGCCAAGCCCCAAAGTTTTAGATACATACTGATGTATACAGACTGCTTCTGTTTGTATAATTGGTCTTTTTATATGCAGAGGAGGGGGGTGTTCATTTTTTTTTTTTTTAAATATAAATTTTATTGAGGTTTATATACAAAAAAAAAAAACAACATCTAGTTTGCACAACACAGAATATGTATCTTATAAAACAAAAAAGGACATAAGTGTTTTGAATACATAATGGTATACCAACTAACACATCTAAATATCACAAAAATGCAGATCTAACCATAAGATTCAAATTAACTCTCTTAGGCCTTCAAAGTAGTTTGGTATTACAGCCATTAGTTCATGGTTGCATTTATACAGTAAAGACATTTTGAAATTTACACATTGATATTGCAGTATATCAAGCCATTCACGGCTTAATAACAGAAACACAAAAAGTTGAAGGTGCAAACTACCAATTAAACCTCCTTTTTCTCTTTCTTTGGACGTCGCAATGTTCATCTACATCAAACAAATCAATGTCTAATTATATTCTAATGTTTGTTGTAATACAACCTTAGTTTTCTTTATGTTAATTCTATTCATTACAGACTTGCCCTCCATATCATTCTTACCAAAAAAAAAAAAAAAAGGAAGGATACTTCCACCTCGGCTTTTAATTACATACTCTCCTTCTGAGTTTTAAAAGCACTGTGTTTGCCCAACTTACAAGGAGGCACTCCTCTGCTGTAAGTGGGGGGGAGGGAGGAGAGAGAAAAGGGAAAAGAGAAAGAGCAAATAAAAAATGAATACATATATGAATATACTCTATACTCCTCTGTTCTTAAGCTGCCTAAGAATCTAGTATCCACTGTATAGGTAACACATCTGAGGTTATTAAATTTAAGAAAGGTAATGTATCTTTCAGAGGTTTAATAAATTGACGCTGTTCTGATAAAGGCCATGTATATATGTAGTTTTTCCATTTCTTAAAGAACTTGCCATATTGGGTTTCTAAATCAGGTCTTAAACTTAATCTCTCCAATATCATCTGGCTTTTCATATTATTAGTAAATTCCCGCAAACCTGGAGTCATTTTTTGTCGCCATTTCTTGCAGATTAGCTGCCTTGCGGTTAAGATAGCTTGGTTAATCAAGTACCGATCCCCCTGATTCTCTACTGAATATAGAAAAAAAATTTGAAATGGGTTTAGTCTTACCTTCTGATTTACTACTTTATTTAACCAGAATTGTACTTTCAACCAGTATTGTTGTATCTTAGGTCAGTTCCAAAAACAATGCAACAAATCAGCCTGTAACATATTGCATTTAAAGCAACAATTCTGAAGAAGACCATTTACTAATTCTCTATGGGGTCAGATAGTAGTTACTAATTATCTTGTGTTGTGATTCCCTCAGATTGACTCTGTCTGTAGCTTCTACAGTCCACTTCAGACTAATATGTCCTGACTTTGTATTAACGGAAAATATCGCAGAAATTTGTCCTTCACCTCTTTAATATGCTGCCGCCCTAAACCTTTCATTACATTCTGATACTAGAAAGATATAGATCTTATCCCAGACTTGTAGAGTATCAAGCCTGAGTCTATACCGGGTTGTCCCCAATCTGACCCAAACTTTTCTACATACAAAGCTATGATATGTCTAGCTTGCAAATATGCATAAAACTGTTTTACTGACAGTTCATATTCCTGAGTCAACTTCTCATAGGTTTTAATTATCCCAGTTTGGGAATCCCTTATCTGAGAAAAATATATCAGACCTTTTTTTGCCATTCCTGGAAAACCCTATTATTATTATTACTACCTGGTGAAAAATCCACCGTACCTATCATAGGAAGATGCACAGAGACCTGATATTCCTGTCCCACCAGCATACAATATTTTTGCCAGGCTGTAACTATATTAGTAAATGTAACCATTTTATTTATATTACTAGGCAGTTGTCTACTAGGGCAATGCAATATTGCCTGAAGATTAAATGGCTTGATTATTTCAGTTTCTAGCTTAAAGTTAGTTACATATTTTGCCAGTACAAGCAAGTCTATAGCAAATTTTATTAATGTAACACAATTATATAGCTTTATATTCGGTAAAGAAAATCCTCCAAATTGTTTTCCGTGACATAATTTTTGCAGCGCTATACGTGGTCTCTTCTTCCCCCATATAAATCCAGAACAAGCCCTATTATACCTATCAATATCTTTCTTTAACATAAATAGTGGTAGATTTTCCATTTGCTAATATCAGTCTGCATTTTTTCTAAAAGGTCTTTGTAATTTAACTGATACCATTCCTTCGGATTTCTACTGATTTTAATACCTAAATAGTTTATATATTGTACTTCTTTAAAGATGTTTTGTGTACTGTCTTTTGTTCTATTAATCCATAATAACTCCGATTTACTTGGATTTATCTTGTATCCAGAAAATGCACAAAATTTATTTATTTCCAAGAAGCCTGGGATACTATGAGCTGTGTTCTGTAAAAATATTAGGATATCATCCACATATAAAGAAATCAGGACCCTTTGAGTACCTATTTTGACTGGTTGCAGTTCTTTTCTGATATGGATTGCGAGTGATTCTAAGGCAAGATCAAACAGTAATGGGGACAGTGGGCAACCCTGACGTGTGCCCTTCCCTAGCGTAATGTACTGTGAGAGTTCACCATTTACCAATAGTTGAGATTTAGGTTTGTTATAGATCATCCCCACCAGGTCAGCCAGCGCGCCAGAGAACCCAAACTTTTCTAATGATGTAAATAGATGGTTCCATATAATAGAATCAAACGCTTTTTCCGCGTCCACAGTTAGTATTGCTAGATCCCTACCTTTACACTGACTGTACTCCCCCCCCCCCCCAACGCGCTGACCCCCCTGGTGGATCTAATCTACAACCGTTAATACTCTGCGCATATTGCGTGTTGAGTTTCTACCCGGGATAAACCCAGCCTGATCTGGGTGAATAACCTCTACTATGGCTTTTTTCAGTCTTTCTGCAATTAATTACAACAATATTTTGTAATCATGATTCAAGAGTGAGATGGGGCAGTACGAAGACATATCCTCTGGATCTTTTCCTTTTTTGTATATTAATGTTATTATTGAATTCGAAAAATACTGCGAGTGCATATCCTTTTTAATATAATAATCGTTATACAGTTTTAGTTAATGTATCTACAATCCCCTTCCTGGGTAATTTTATAAAATTCAGCTGTCAGACCGTCTGGTCCTGGTGCCTTCCCTGATTTAGCAATTTGAATTATTTTTAGTACTTCCGCTTCCGTAATTGGTGCATTTATAAGTTGTAAAGCTTCTTGAGATATTCTGGGGACATTTAGCCCTTCCCAAAATTGGTTTTTCGCCTGTAAGTCTATGTCTCCCTCTAAATATAGCTTTTGGTAGAATTTGAAAAATAAATACCTAATTTCTGGGGTACCAGTATACCGTTTCCCTGCACTTTGGATTGCGGGTATCATATTTAAATTTTTCCGAAATTTTACCAGTTTGGCCAAGTGTTTTGCTGAAATCATTTGGTAGCCCTGATATAAAGACGTAGCCTTTAACTCTTCTTGTGCCCATTTTTCCTTCATAAAGTATTCCCTTTGTGTTCTGGCCACTTTATATTTTCTCCATGTCCTATCGATCGGATTTTTTAAATAATTTTCATAGGAGTTTCTCAACTGATTTGCTAACTGGATTTCTCTAGCTTTGTTCTTACAAAAAAGTTTTACCATATACGCCTTTACCTCGCCCCGTGCTACTGCCTTGCCTGCTTCCCAAAGGATTTCTGTACTACATTCATGTTGTTGATTATCTAATAAATATTCACGCCATTTTTGTTTTAGCCAATTTACAAATTTCATGTTATTATGCATAAAGTTCGGGAAACGGAAAGTATTTAACTTCTTCTGTGTGAAATTTGCCGAGTGTATTTTTAAGCTAATAATCGCATGGAGAGCATAATATTCGCTATATGGGTTTCCATATTATATTTGAGCAACTGCTCGTCCACCAAGAACATGTCTATGTCGGGACAAATTGCTGTGTGTTTTGGATTCACAGGTATAAACCTGTTCATCCGGATGTTGTAACCTCCATATATCTTTCACCCTTATAACCTTTGCAAACCCACAAAAATGTTTTGCTTCTCTATAATTAGCCTTTCTACGTTTAAGTTTAAACCTATCCAACTTGGGATGTAGAGTATTATTCATATCTCCAGCTAATATCAGGTTTTGTCCTAAATTTGGCGTTAGTTTTATTTTAAGCGTATCCCAGAATTTCAATTCCAACTTATTTGGTGCGTAAATATTGCATAACGTCCACACAATAGAGTCAATTTTAACCTGTAAGATAATATATATTTTATGGGGATCCAGCTCTTGCTTTATAATTGTGTAAGTTAAATTTTTATTAAAAAGGACAGCCACTCCGCATTTTCGCTTATTACAGGGGCGTAGCAATTATCTCTGCTATCCAATTTGTTTTCAGTTTTTGAATTTCTATTTCTTTAAGATGTAACTCTTGTAGAAATATAACATCTGCCTTATGTTTTTTCACCATTTTTAATATGTTCTTACGTTTAATGGGGGAGGTAACCCCCCCCCCCACATTCCATGAAACTAATTTCAATGACATCTTACTATTTACCTCTTATTATAGCTATTTATCAGAAAGAGAAAAAAAAAAAAAAAAAAGGGATGTATTTTTGAGCCCCCTCCTCCCCACTCTACAGCTCCTGCTATACTTTTTAGCCAGTTATATCTACGCCTTCTGTCATACACTGTATAATCCATCAATACCTCCAAGAGCAAATACACGAAAATGTTCTCCGTTTATCCAGCACTACCTAATTCAATATTATTATCCAGGCAGAACGTCTTAGCTTCTTCAACAGTACTTAACACTGTGTTACCTTCTATCCCAAGGACTATAATTTTTGCCGGATATTTCATAGTGGCCTTTAACACTGCTTTAATTAAATTTGTGCAATACGGTGCCATTGCACGCCTCTTTGTTGATGTCTCGACTGAGAAATCCTGGAATATCAAAATTTGTTTCGTATCTATAGTAACTACTTGCGCTTTCCTATAATATTGCATGATTTTCATCTTATCCTGAAAGTTTAAGTATTTAATTACAATCATTCTAGGGCGTACATTACCTCCAGTTGAGTATCTAACGCTCCCTACCCTGTGTGCGCGTTCTACTTGGAATACACCATTTACTGGTTTTATCCCCAATAAGTTTAGCAATGTAATGGCACCAAATGTCACTAGGTCCTCATATTCCTTTAGTTCCGGCAACCCTACATTTCTTACATTACTCCGTCTAGATATGTCCTCTAGGTCCTCAATCTCTGCTTGTAGTACCTTAATCATATCTGTATGTCTGTCAATGCTTGCGTCCTGCCTGTCATTCCTATCTTCTATGTCTGATACACGATTTTCAACCTCCGTTATTCTATTTGCAAACTATCTCATTTCCATTGAGAGCTCAGATATTTCTTTTTTAACAATATCAAATTGGGGTAGTATTAAGTCCACTAACTGATTAGTTGTTAATTGTGTTTCTATATTGCTGTCAGAAGATATTAGACTCGTTTCTTGGTTAATTTCTTGTGAAGATTTCTGTTTTTTATCTTTCTTTATAGGCATGGCTGGAGACCTATTTTTTGTAATATACCTTTCCATGAATGCCTTGGTGGGAATATCTTAGCTCTTAGTCGGTCCTGACTAATCTTAGTCACCCAACGGATTATATATGCTAGTCAGAAGTACATCCTGCAGTGCTATTTCAGTATTTTCAGGCTTATTTTAAATCCCTACCAACTGGGCCGTATACATGTAAACCATCGAAAAGTATTCCATATAAACGGCCTATGTGTGTGTGTGTGTGTATGTGTATGTATGTATGTATGTATGTATATATACACACACACACACACACAGATACACATATACATACACACAATAAGGTATTGTAGTATTTTCAGACTTATTTTTAGGTCCCTACCAACTAGGCCGTACACATACACACCACCAAAAAGTATTCTATGTGACGGTATATATATATATACACATACACACACACAATAAAGTATTACAATATTTTCAGACTTCTTTTTTGGGTCCCTAGTACCAACTAGACCATACATATATACCCCACCAACAAGTATTCTATATGGCGGTGTGTGTGTATATATATATATATATATATATATATATATATATATATATATATATATATATATATATATATATATATATATATATATATATATATATATATATATATATATATACACACACACACACACAGCAAAGTAGCCATGTGATCATATACCTACAAAATCCGACCTATTTAGCACACTGTGGTATTCTTCCAGTATTTTAACACTAATTGCATACAACTATATCAGACCAGAATTGATATCTACAACAGCAAGGTGAGTACCTTCTAGCTTATGTTCTGAAAAGAAATTCTATCAATCCAATTTAAATTACTTTTAACCTGTGAATTAAAAAAGGAAAAATAACATTTGAACAGCCCAATTAAACAGTCAACTTTATGCAATATCAAGAGAAAAAAAAGTTTTTAAATAGTCTTGCTAGGACAGTCTTTCTTCTGTTGCTGCGTATCCTCTCTTATTGAGGCCTAACAATTTGCAGCTTTATATATCTACTAGTCCCTTATGCGTTTCTTTAAGTAGCATATCAAATTACTTTGTTTATGTCCCTTTACAAATATATCACATCCTTCCAGGTCTTAGGATAATAAAAAAAGGACCGTTATGAACTAGCTTATTTTGCTCGCAGACAGTTCTTGCTGCCAGAGATAATAATTAGCAAATGTAAAACAACACTGGCTCTGCAATAAGAGCATAAGAATCAAGTAAACATCAGGGAGTATATGTTTGTATAAGCCCGACAGCGTTTCAAATTGCCAGCGATTTCACCAATCACTTTAACACACCAGCTCCCTTTGACAGCGCTTATTTTCCAACTAGAAGCTCTATGCACTCTGATACAAGCATGCACCCCTTTTTTAGTTTTAATCTTTCTGTGATACTACTCCTCTTTATGCAACTTTGTTTCGTCCAACAATTCATAGGACCGCCAATATATTCTTTTTATTAAAGTCTCTTGATGTAAACATTGTCAATAATAGTAGGCAGCAAATAAAAAGTCCCAATATTCACCACAGCCACATTATTAACCTAATGCACCTATTTTTCTCACACACACACACACACACAACCCAGGGTTTATACTTGCTCTTTCTTGATCAGATCTTAGGACGCTTTTACGTGACCATACCGGACTCCTTCACCGCCTGTTCCCCGGATATCTCTCCAGCAGCGACACCTCGCCGCTGATACAGGTCTCCAACCAATATGTTCGGCCAGCATGGAATTACGAGGTTCTGCCGGGTTTCATAGCTCCTTTAATCCAGCTTTCCTTCTGATCTCTTATTATGTTACTTCGTTGCACCCAGGCAACCTTTGCTGTGTTGTTCTGCCCCGGTTGTGTGATGAAAACAAAATGTGGCTGGGCCAGCACCATCCGGCCAGCTTGTGGCATTAGTTGGCTTCCGTCCTCCACGGCTCTCCCCAGCCAGGGTACAACTTCCCCAGAATAGGAGTCTCTCTTTTGGGCGTCCTAGATTTACCGGGCTCCTACACCACGTAGCTATTTCAAGGCACGCTCTCACCCACGCCTCACAGCTTGCGCTCCGCCCACCAGAAGCCTGAACCGGGATGTTCTGTTATCAGCCCCTTTCAGTGGGTGTCCCAGGCATATCTCGTTAACAGTGTAAATTGGGAGCTTCCAAGTATGTTTTTGAAAGGTTTGACACTGGATTTTTATATCAGTATATGTGCATATTATTATTTATAGCAGTGTCTATTACATGCATGTAAATGAAAATTGGTGTATACTGCCCCTTTAACTACTGAACCTATAATTAAAGAAATAGAGCTAAATCTTAAGTATTAGGAAAATCTTCAAATTTCATTAACAGAATATAATAAAAATAAAAAGTTACAATATCCTACGCAGATGATCAGTTTTGCTATATAAAGAAGATTAAAAAATTAAATTGGATGGTTAAACGATTTATTTAGAGAGGAAAGAAACAGAGTAAGCAAACAAAAGTAAATTGTTTACTAAAAGGGTGGTAGAAGTGGCCTTCTGACCTTTACGCTTGCCAGAGAAAACCACAAAGAGGTCACAACATTGCCGAAAATCTTTAGTTACTTGGAGGTAACATTTTAGAGCACGCACAACATCCAGGTTATGCAGCAAACGTTCTTAGAAGAAGGATTAGGACAAAAAGGAGGAACAACAATTTCTTGATTAATGTTTTTGACACAACCTTAGGGAGAAAAACCTTAGTACGAAGGACCGCCTTATCTGCATGAAAAATAAGGTACGGGGAATCACACTGCAGAGCCGAAAGCGCAGACACTCTGCGAGCAGAAGAAATAGCAAGAAGAAACATAACCTTCCAAGATAATTTAATATCAACAGAATGCATCGGCTCTAACGGAGCCTGCTGCAAAACTTTAAGAACAAGGTTAAGACTCCAAGGAGGAGCTAAAGGTTTAAACACAGGCCTGATTCTGACCAGGGCCTGAATAAAAGCTTGAACATCTGGCAAAACAGCCAGGCGTTAGTGCAAAAGAATAGACCGTGCAGATATCTGACCCTTCAGAGTACTGACTGACAACCCTTTCTCCAGACCATCCTGAAGATAGGATAAAATACGGGGAATCCTCACTCGGCTCCAGGAGAAACCCTTATATTCGCACCAATAAAAAAGGTATTTACGCCTTACCTTATGGTAAATCCTGCGAGTAACAGGTTTACGAGCCTGAAGCATGGCATCAATGACCGCCTCAGAAAAACTAGGCGTTCAATCTCCAAGCAGTTAGCTTCAGAGAATCTAGGTTTGGATGGAGGAATGGACCATGAATTAAAAGGTCTTTCCTCAGAGGTAACCTCCAAGATGGAAGAGATGACATCCTCACCAGATCCGAGAACCAGATCCTGCGAAGCCATGCCAGAGCTATTAGAATTATAGATGCTCTCTCTTGTTTGATACGAGCAATGAATCGTGGAAGAAGAGCAAACGGAGGAAACTGGTACGCCAGAGAGAAGATTCAAGTTGCAGATGGACCAAGCTAAAGGAATGATGTCCATGGAAGCAACCATCAGACCAATCACCTCCATGCATTGAGCCACTGATGGATGAATAGTAGACTGTAGAAAAAGGCAAGAAGTTCAGATTTTCTGACATCCGCCAGGAAAATCTTCATCGACAGGGAATCTGATTGTCCCTAAGAAACACACCCTTGTAGCTGGAACAAGGGAACGCTTTTACAGATTCACTTTCCATCCATGGGAACGTAAAAAAAAAAGACAACAACATCTCTGTATGAGAGTTTGCTAGTTGAAAAGATTGACGCCTGAAACCAAGATGTCATCTAGGTAAGGCACCACTGCAATTTTGACCACCGTCAAAAGGGCCCCCAGAACCTGTGTGAATATTCTGGGAGCCGTGACAAGACCAAACGGAAGAGCAACAAACTGGAAATGCTTGTCCAAAAAGGCAAATCTCAAACTGGTGATGATCCCTGTGAATGGGAACATGAAGATACGCATCCTTCAGGTCTATGGTTGTCATTAACTGACCTTCCTGAACCAATAGAAGACTGGAACGAATAGTTTCCATCTTGAAGGACAGAACCCTGAGGAATTTGTTGAGGCACTTTGTGTCTAGGATGGGACGGAAAGTTCCCTCCTTTTTGGGAACCACAAATAGATTTGAATAGAATTATCGACCCTGTTCCTCTACAGGAACAATTACTCCCAGGGAGGATAGGTCCTCTACGCAGTTTAAGAAAGCCTCCCTCTTTACCTGGTTTGTGGACAGTCTTGACAGGAGAAATCTGCCCATCGGAGGGCAAGACTTTAATCCTATTCTGTAACCCTGGGATACTATGTCGACAGCCCACCGATCTGGGACATTGTGTGTTCAAGCCTGCTGAAAGAGAGAAAGCTTGCCCCCACTTAATCCAAAATTGGATTGGGGCGAACACTTCATGCTGATTCAGAAGGCTTCTGGTTTTGCTTCCCCTTATTACATGGCTGACTGGACCTACATGAGGTCTCGGATGCTCTGGTTTGGAAGAAGACTTCTGTCCTTTAAAGTTACGAAAATTAGAATTCTGGCAACCCTTAGGTCTATTCTTGTCCTGAGGTAGGAAAGATCCCTTTCCACCCGTAATTTCGGAAATGATTTCCGCCAGACCAGGACCAGACGACCAAGATTTTAACCACTGAGCTCTGTGAGCTAGACATCTTAGCTCCCAGTCTAATTACCTGCATGTTGGCATCGCAGATAAAGGTATTTTTCCAGTTTAAGAGCTTTGATCCTATCTTGGATCGCCTCTATTGTAGTCTCTTCTGATATCAGATCAGACAAGGCATCGCACTAATAAGATGCTGCTCCCGCAACCGTAGCAATACTTGCCACTGTAATCTTTGATGGATGTACATCTTCTTTAAAAAAGGGATGGTAAATTTTATTATTAATGAAATTTGCAAAATGTTTTATTTCATGTTTTATAAACAATTTGCATATTTTTTTACATTATTATATATTCATTATTTTTGTATTCCTGTCAATCACTTCATTGGCTCGGCCAATCGATGTAGCTTCTCAGCACTTTATAAACATGTACAGCAGTACCAACTGCTGTGCATATCCCTATTAGAGCTATTCCAATAATTGTATTACATCTATTCTTCTAGAAACTTTTGTGCCTCAAATAGTAAAGTGATGTGTACAGCAGTCCCGCCTGCTATACACATCACTATCATCAGAGCAGTTTTCAGTATTTTCTATTTCCCCTTTCCCTCATGACATTTTTGGGTCTCGTATAGTAAAAAGATGTGTACAGCAGTCTTGCCTGCTATACACATCACTGTCATCATACCTGCGCTTTCTTTACACATGAACGCTTCTTCCGTTCTGCCATCTGTTTTACCTTCAGTAGATTGACGTGTACAGCACTTCCGCCCGCTGTACAAGTCACTAGGAAGAAACCGTTCACAGTAAATGGGCGATTTCAACTATTGGATGCTTTTAGCCCCCTCTCCTCCAATCTTATTGCTCTTTCAAGAAGATCGACGTGTGCAGCAGTCCCGCCTGCTGTACACGTCACTGTTATGGGTAGAGCTTTCCCATTATAGCATTGGAACCCTTATCATTCAATCGTGTGCGCTTTTTTTCATAACCAAAGCGCATACCTCCAATCAGCTTGTCTAAAATGACTTGGGCTTTAAGGACCAACTAAACACCTGTTACTACACAGGAGCGATCAAGCTCCCCTAGTAACAGGTGTTCACAAGCCCCTTATATTTCTATCCGGTCTGCTAAGTGAACAGATGATTAGAAGATTCTCTGTTTACTTGCAGAAAGTTTATTCTACTGAATAATCCCTAAGGAACATTATCTAAGCAATAAAGCCAAGTAAGTTGAATCATCACATCAGGCTGAGCTGAGGAGTCTTACCACACTGAGACCGTAGTCACTCCAGAAAATCAGCAAGTGATATCCGATTAGATCCGATATCAGTAGGATGCCAGATTAGCAAAGTTCACCGATCCAACTGAAGCCGGCACAGAGATAGGGGACAAGTTTGCAAGATGTCTAACTCGATCCTCATATTGAAGATGGAAGAGAGGCGGGTCACGTGATCAGACTAAAAAAGAAAACTGTGTCACTGTAAAAGTGCGCGTTTCTGTCCGACTTGCATAAAACTAAAGTAAACCGCACTACATCTCATAATAAAGAAATGTTCTATGGTTCCAAAATTGCCCTAAATAACCCCTTCAGCCAGTCTTTCCACAAACAAACTAAGGGTAAACATTATTAACCCCTTAACGTTTCCATAAAATATCACATATGGCAGTGCCTGCCAAACTCCCCAACTGTGAACCTAACTGTAAAATCTTGTTCCATGAAATGATCCACTAGAGGAATTAACTTTCAAAGCCTAGAAGGTAAATGCACTTACCTGTGGATCCAGCTGCAGGGCAGGAACAGCTTCTAAGGTGTGATAGATACTCCACTCTCTATCAGGGACCTAAAGAAAAAGAAAGATCAGAGTAACCAACCCTGGCTTTCTATGAAGGGGTAACAATGTTAGAAATAAAGCAAAGACAACCTTGCCGCTTTCAAACTGCTAATAGCCACCATTACTCGTACTAAAGAGATTGACATGGACACAGCATAGCCCCTAATCCTTGCTTGCAGGGAAAAGTACTGTCAGGGTTTTTTTCCCTGCTGTTTGCCATGTGCTGCTGGCAGCCATTTTACTCACCTCTCTTGCTGACTCTGGTGTATACTGTGTGATGCTTTTCATTTCATGCACTTCCTTTTATGGCCAGACTGGTGTACATCATCCGTGTGAGACAGGATGCAGTCTCAGAATTGTGATGTCATCACTTATTATTTAAAGGGCCTCTGTTCAGTATGCTTTGCCCTTGCGTTGTCTCAGAACTGTTTGTGAGAGCTCCTATGTATTACCTGGCTGTCTGACGTCCCTCCTGGTTCCTGATCCCTGGCTTGTTCCCCTGACTCTGCTGTTCTCCTTGTTCCCGATTCCGGCTCGTCTGACTACTCGCTTCCTGGCACCCTGACATTACGCAAGGCCCATGAATCCTGATGGTGCTAATAATCTCTTGTATCAAAGCACTCCATACCTGTTTTGCCTCGGTCCGTTCCACTTGCTATTGAGGCTATTGATGGCAGGACCCTTCAGCCTGCACTCGTTACTTACGAAACTGCTCCGTTATCCATGGCTGTTGGGGCTCTCCAATTTTGAAACCCTCCAGTTCCAGGTGATAAACTCTCCGCATTTTCCGGTTATTCTGGGTTATCCCTGGCTCCAAAAGCACAATCCCAGTCTCGACTTGCGCAGGTCCAGGTTTCTCGTGGTCTCCGCAATGTATTTCCACTTGTCTTCGGAAACCAGTCAACGTCTTGTGCACGTCTTCAGTATCTCAATTGCCAGAGGAGTACCGTGAGTTCCTAGACGTTTTTGACAAGGTGCGCGCCGGTACATTGCCTCCTCACCGGTCTTACGATGGTGCAATAGACCTGCAACCCGGAGCCATTCCTCCTCGGGGCCGGGTTTACCCTCTGTCTGTTGCAGAGAATTGTGCTATGGAGGAGTATGTTGCAGATGCTCTGTCGCGGGGGATCATCCGCAAATCCTGCCCTCCTGCAGGGGCTGGCTTCTTTTTTGTGAAGAAAAAGGGTGGCGAGTTAAGACCATGCATCGATTATAGGGGTCTTAATTTTCTTACCATTAAGAATGCTTACCCTATTCCGCTCATTACGGAACTCTTTGACCACCTCAAGGGAGCTACGGTCTTTATTAAACTTGATTTGAGAGGAGTGTACAATCTAGTTAGGATCAAGGAGGGCCACAAATGGAAAACAGCATTTAACACCAGAAGCGGGCATTATGAGTATCTTGTAATGCTCTTTGGCCTATGTAATGCTCCTGCTGTTTTCCAGGAATTTATTAATGATGTCCTACGAGATATGTTGCAACAGTGTGTTATGGTGTACTTAGACGACATCCTCATACACTCACCCACACTTGAGGCTCATTGTTCTGATGTTACACGGGTTCTTCAGAGACTACGTGAGAACGGCCTGTTTTGTAAACTCGAGAAATGTGAGTTCCATCAGACTCAAGTAACCTTCCTAGGTTATGTTATCTCCGTTGCAGGGTTCTCCATGGATCCTGACAAGTTATCTGCAGTGGCCTCGCCCAGTTGGTCTTCGGTCTATTCAACGTTTTTTGGGGTTCGTCAATTACTATAGAAAGTTTATTAAAAAAAATGTCTTCCTTGGTCAAACCTATTACAGACATGACCTGTAAAGAGAATGATACACTCCATTGGTCATCTACTGCCATTAAGGCCTTTGATAGTCTTAAGACTGCCTTTGCTGCCGCTCCAGTTCTGGCTCATCCTAACCCTGTCCTGCCTTTTGTTCTTGAGGTCGATGCGTCTGAGACTGGAGTAGGTGCCCTCTTGTCTCAACGTCCTACGCCTGACTGTTCCTTGCATCCGCGTAGTTTCTTTTCTAATAAATTGTCTCCAGCAGAGTGCAATTACGAAATTGACGATAGGGAATTACTGGCCATAATTTTGGCACTCAAGGAATGGAGGCATCATCTCGAGGGTACTAGCGTGCCAGTGCTCATTCTTCCTGACCACAAGAATTTAACTTATCAAGCAAAACGTTTGTCATCCCGACAGGCCAGATGGCAGCTATTTTTGACTCTGTTTAAGTGGCCTCCTACCTGCCTGGTAGTAAGAATGTTAGGGCTGATGCCCTCTCTCAACAATTTTCACCTCTGTCCAAGGAGGAGTCTGTACCTACTCTAGTTATACCTCCTGACCATATTTTGGCTACCATACTAATTTGACTTCTCCCTTGGGTGAGGAGATCCTGGCTGCACAAACCAATGCACCTCCTGAGAAACCTAGTGGTAAGTGTTTTGTTCCTGAGAATTTTCGAACTAAACTTCTGCACACTTACCACTATCCTAAAGCCGCAGGTCACTCAGGCAAGAACCAAATGATTTGGTCTGCCACTCGACAATTCTGGTGGCCAGCTCCTCGTTCTGATGTTGCTTCGTATGTTGCCTCCTGCTCAGTTTGTGCACAGAATAAGACTCCTCTACGTCTTCCTGTGGGTCTTCTTCAACCTATTGCTAATGGTGAGTGTCCTTGGACACATCTTTCCATGGACTTCATTGTCGAGCTCCCTGTTTCCAATGGCAATACTGTTATCCTTATGGTGGTTGATCGTTTTTCTAAAATGTAACATGGCATTCCCTTGAAGAAATTGCCTACCGCTCAGGAGCTTGCTTCAATTTTTGCCCGGGAGGTCTTCCGTTTACATGGGTTACCCAAGGAGATAGTGTCGGACCGGGGTAGCCAGTTTGTCTCCAGATTTTGGCGTTCCTTTTGTGCTCAAATGGGGATCCAGCTTTCCTTCTCCTCGGCATATCACCCTCAATCCAATGGGGCTGCGGAACGGTCTAATCAAGCTCTGGAACAGTTCCTCCGTTGCTATGTCTCAGATCACCACAATAATTGGTCTGAACTGTTACCTCGGGCAGAGTTTGCTCATAATAGTGCTATTAATGCTTCCTCCAAGTTATCCCCGTTCATGGTGAATTATGGGTTTCAACCATCTTTGTTGCCCGATTCATTCATGTCTCAGGGTATTCCGGTTTTGGAGGAGCATCTCCGGAAACTCTGTTCCACGTGGGTTCAGATTCAGGATTGCCTTCATCGTTCTATGCAGCTCCAAAAGTTCCAGGCTGATCGTAGGCGTCCTACCAGGTTGGTGAGAGAGTTTGGCTGTCCTCCCGCAACTTGAACCTTCGTGTGCCTTCCAATAAACTGGCTCCCCGTTATGTTGGTCCTTTTCGAATACTCCGACGGGTCAATCCTGTGGCCTACGCTCTTGACCTTCCTCCTGCAATGCGCATCTCCAATGTTTTTCATGTCTCCCTCTTGAAACCATCTTGAAATAAAATTTGCAAAACAAAAATACAGGTAAAAAAAAAAAAAAAAAAAAAAAGGTACAGTCTACTCCAGACTGCATTGTTTAAAAAGATAGATAATCCTTCATTACCCAATTCCCCAGTTTTGCATAACCAACACAGTTATAGTAATATACTTTTTAACTCTATGATCCAATCACAAATAACTCCACGGGAGTAAGCACAATGTTATCAATATGGCACACGTGAACTAGCACTGTCTAGCTGTGAAAAACTCTCAAAAAACGCAGAGATATATGAGATGGCCTTCAAAGGCTTAGAAATTAGCACATGAGCCTATCTAGGTTTAGCTTTCAACAAAGAATACCAAGAAAACAAAACAAAATTTGATAACAGTAAATTGGAAAGGTGTTTCAAATTGCATGCCCTATCTGAATCATGAGAGTTTAATTTGGACTTTACTGTCCCTTTAATAAAAAAAAAAATATTTTACTATTCTCTAACATAGAAGAGGAGTGGGTGAACCAGTTGATTTGTTAGCTTGAAAATTAGTAGATCTCCAAGATTATCTACATTGATTAATATAATTAGAAATTATATTATATTATTGTAGATCAATTTGATGTATTTTAAGGAATAGAGAATAAAATGAGTACTTAAAAAATAAAAAAAAACTAGGAATGTCTTATTATTAGTTTACCACCAATATATCGTACAAAAAAAATATTATATAAGAAATATTGAGAGGAGAGAAATACACTTTTCCCTTTTCTTAAAAGGGAACGATACAAGATTATTAAACATTGGAATTTTTGGAAAAAGTGTTAAGTAGATGGAATGTATTGTTTATTTTGTTGGAATTTGATATTTAAGAATTAAAGGAATAAATTGAAATTTTAATTTTGGAAAATTATAATAAATAAAATTAATTTAATTTGGGTTTTACAATGCTTATTGCAGTCCACAATAAGCTAATTTTGATAATCAAATATGGAGTTCTAAGAATTAAAATTAAGCATTTAAGAGAAATCTGACTTAACTGCACTATTATGCTTGGAGCTATGGATCATCATTTTTAACAAACATTACAGGCACATGGCATTTTAACACAATATGGTGCTTTCTCTCTGCAACTCTGCTGACACTGAAAACATGCCTTCCCTTTGTATAGAAGCTAGCAGCGTCTCACTGTCTGTGGCTTCTGGAACGGAAGACAAAAGCAACAGACAAGTGGGGAGGCAAATGAGTCATTTAAGTGAGGGTAAAGGGTGTGTGGCTGTACAAACTTATTTTCTTAGATCATCTGAAACACAAGTATATTTTTACATTAATTTAAAAAAAAAAATGTAATTGGACCAATGCAGCAACATGAAAATTATTTTTAAACCCTGTGCTTTCAATATTTGTTAAAATAGATAAAGTAAGTAAAATTCCTGCTTTTTATTCATTTTTTTTTAATCAAATTATGCAAACAGAATATGCAGGCATATGGATAAAAAAAAAAAAAAAAATGTAGGCATGACAACAAGCATGCTGTCAGGTTGTTCAATAGTAATGCTGGACAAACTGAGGGGCTCCAGGACCGTAAACAATTTAGGTACAATGCAGAATTTTTAAAAGGGACAGTCTACTCCAGAATTTTTATTTTTAAAAATATAGATAATCTTTTTATTACCCATTCCCCAGTTTTGCATAACCAACACGGTTATAGTAATAAACGTTTTATAGCTGTGATTGCATTGTATCTAAGCCTTTGCAGACTGCCTCCTTATCTCAGTTCTTTTGACAGACTTGCATTTTAGCCAATCAGTGCCCTCTCATAAGTAACTCTATGGGTGTGAGCACAATGTTACCTATGTGGTACACATGAACTAACGCCCTCTAGCTGTGAAAACTGTCAAATGCATTAAGAAAAGAGGCGGCCTTCAAGGGCATGCCCTATCTGAATCATGAAAGTTTACTTTTGACTAAACTGTCCCTTTAAAAGCTTAAAGGGACACTGTACCCAAAAATTTTCTTTTGCGATTCAGATTGAGCATGAAATTTTAAGCAACTTTCTAATTTACTCCTATTATCAAATTTTCTTCATTCTCTTGGTATCTTTATTTGAAATGCAAGAATGTAAGTTTAGATGCCGGCCCATTTTTGGTGAACAACCTGGGTTGTCCTTGCTGATTGGTGGATAAATTCATCCACCCATAAAAAAGTGCTGTCCAGAGTACTGAAACCAAAAAAAAAGCTTAGATGCCTTCTTTTTCAAATAATGATAGCAAGAGAACGAAGAAAAATTGATAATAGGAGTAAATTAGAAAGTTGCTTAAAATTGCATGCTCTATCTGAATCACAAAAGAAAAAATTTGGGTTCAGTGTCCCTTTAATGGTGCCCAGATTTGTTTCCATGATGTATTTATCCCAGTAGAGATCATACTAATAAGTTGGTACTTTAAATTATAATATGCACACCTGTTTCACAAATTAAATAGCACAAGTATCCAAAAGCCTTAAAGGTATACTGAACCCAAATTTTTTTCTCTTTCACGATTCAGATAGAGCATGCAACTTTAAGAAACTTTCTAATTTACTCCTATTATAATTTCGTCTTCTCTCTCTTTGAATCTTTATTTGAAAAAGCAGGAACGTAAACTTAAAAGCCAGCCCATTTTTGTGTAGCGCTTGCTGATTGATGGCTACATTTAGCCACCTATCGCAAGCGCTACCCAGGTGCTGAAACAAAAAGGGCCGGCTTGAATTAAAAAAAAAATAAAAAAATTATTGTAGATTTCCCTATACAAAAATAGTTATAGTATTTGCTATCATTAAAGGATTATAAAAATGTATTTTATTGACATAAGGGTGTAATTCTACACACAATCTATAACAGTCGTTAGATCACTGGGTCATTTTCCGTTAACCATATTTGCAAGTCATAAGACAATAAGTCATCACAAGACTTTAAATACTTTGCCCAAAGTTTTTACTAAAATAGTCAGAGTTCTTTTAAGTTCAAGGACCTGAAGGCAGAAATGATGATCACTCTAAGATATGATTATTACAACTGAAAGTAACAATTCTCCTTTATTCTGTTAACAACTCATTCTTTATTTCATATAAATACAGCTCTATTACACTGGGGGGGGACTTGAATTATTACGAAAGTTGCTCATTCTATGGGGTTTTATAAAAAATATAAAACTAAGGACATGTTCAACATGTAAACAATAAAAAAATAATTTAATAAATTTTAGTTTTGTAGATTTTTTTTTATACAAATGGAAGTATATCCCGAATTAAAGATTTTTTACAGAACAAGTTTATGCGTACATGCACGCTTCCTTGATGCCTTAATAGTTAAATTATCTCCAGCCTTAATTTAGACTGTGGTTGCAACATACTAACTAGTGTGGGTCTCCACAGGCTAAAAACCACAAACATCAGCTTAAATCATAACCAGTCAAGTATGCACTCCAGATACTTTTAGTCTTTCAATCTTACAGCCTTATTGTTCCAAAGGTGACAACCTTCACAACATACCCCAAGCTCCACAGTATATTATTATATATTTATTATTATAATGTTCAAATAGTAATATTTGCAATAACTTTAACCTATTTTAAGAATACTATTCAACCTATAAGATAATACCTGGACAATCAAACCTGCATTTGAAATATCGGTTTTCATTAAGAGTGTACCATTTTTTTTTTTTTTTTTAGAGTATCAGAAGTATACTAGGCCATATGCAGTATATTTAAGTGAGATTATCTAAATTTTGCTGATAAAGTTGTTTCAATAACTCTTTTAATACTGTTCTCAATAGAAGTAGCACAGGCAGTTAAGACAAAAAAAAAAGTCTATAAAAAATTCAAACTCACTGGCTCAGAAGAGGATAAGGAAAAATGGAGAACCCAACAAAAGATGACAAAGCAGTTAATCAGAAAGGCTAAAGCTGATGCAGAAGAGAAAATAGCACAAATCTGTGAAGAACTGTGACAAAACCTTCTTTAGATAGATCGGTGAAAAAAGAAAAACTAGGGATAGTAAGACTCAAGACTGATGATAGAGTAGTGGAAGAAGATAAACAAATAGCAAATTGTTGAAATGATTACTTTTGTTCAGGCTTTACAACAGATGATAAAGATAGTGAGATTCTATTAGGGAATGTTACTTTAAATGATAAATGTGAGTAGTACTTTTCTTTTTACAGATGAAGAGATTTCAAGGGCTTTATTAAAATAAAAAGTAAATAAGTCTGTGGGTCCAGATAATATTCATCCAAGGGTTCTAAGAGAACTTTGATCTATTATAGTTACTCCATTAGCGGGTACGTACAATCACATACCTGGATTGCATCCTCGATAAATACCACTGCTTGTTTTATGTGAAGGTTATCAACTTCTGGAGCTGGAAGTGAACAAAATATATAAAACATTATTCACAGTACAGTCACAATCTCTAACACTCCATTAATCTACCATGCAATCAGGACACAATAACTACTGATACAGAAGATTAAAGGGACACTCAAGTCAAAATTAAACTTTCATGATTCAGATAGAGCTTTTGATTTTAAACAACTTTCTTATTTACTTCCATTAACAAAATGTGCAGTCTTTTTATTATTAAGTGTTAAACAGTGAATGCACATAAGATGAATTATTGTAAATGCATTCACCGTACATAACGTTTGCACACAAAAGAAGGCGATAGAGAGATAGAGTACACATCTTAAAATTACATATGTTTCGTGATCCCTAGTTTGCACTGACATTGTGGATATAAATACAATACCTTTTGCCTAGTTAAGCTGGTACGAGTCATTACCGGTGAAATTGCAAATGGTTCCATATCAAGTAGACAGATAACATTAACAACATAACTTTTATAGATTGTTAAAAAAAATAATCTAAACTGCTCTGGTTATCCCGTTATTAGACATTGCATTATTGCCTTTTTTTATGTTACACCACATTCAATTTATGTAATGAACATTAATTCAAGATATATTTACACTTTCAGTCACCAGCTCCTTCTGAGCATGTTTAAGAATTTACATATACACACACATTATATATATATATATATATATATATGTATGTATGTGTGTATGTATATGTGTATATGTGTGTGTGTATATGTGTGTGTGAATTATTAGGCAAATGAGTATTTTGACCACATCATCCTCTTTATGCATGTTGTCTTACTCCAAGCTGTATAGGCTCGAAAGCCTACTACCAATTAAGCATATTAGGTGATGTGCATCTCTGTAATGAGAAGGGGTGTGGTCTAATGACATCAACACCCTATATCAGGTGTGCATAATTATTAGGCAACTTCCTTTCCTTTGGCAAAATGGGTCAAAAGAAGGACTTGACAGGCTCAGAAAAGTCAAAAATAGTGAGATATCTTGCAGAGGGATGCAGCACTCTTAAAATTGCAAAGCTTCTGAAGCGTGATCATCGAACAATCAAGCGTTTCATTCAAAATAGTCAACAGGGTCGCAAGAAGCGTGTGGAAAAACCAAGGCGCAAAATAACTGCCCATGAACTGAGAAAAGTAAAGCGTGCAGCTGCCAAGATGCCACTTGCCACCAGTTTGGCCATATTTCAGAGCTGCAACATCACTGGAGTGCCCAAAAGCACAAGGTGTGCAATACTCAGAGACATGGCCAAGGTAAGAAAGGCTGAAAGACGACCACCACTGAACAAGACACACAAGCTGAAACGTCAAGACTGGGCCAAGAAATATCTTAAGACTGATTTTTCTAAGGTTTTATGGACTGATGAAATGAGAGTGAGTCTTGATGGGCCAGATGGATGGGCCCGTGGCTGGATTGGTAAAGGGCAGAGAGCTCCAGTCCGACTCAGATGCCAGCAAGGTGGAGGTGGAGTACTGGTTTGGGCTGGTATCAAAGATGAGCTTGTGGGGCCTTTTCGGGTTGAGGATGGAGTCAAGCTCAACTCCCAGTCCTACTGCCAGTTTCTGGAAGACACCTTCTTCAAGCAGTGGTACAGGAAGAAGTCTGCATCCTTCAAGAAAAACATGATTTTCATGCAGGACAATGCTCCATCACACGCGTCCAAGTACTCCACAGCGTGGCTGGCAAGAAAGGGTATAAAAGAAGAAAATCTAATGACATGGCCTCCTTGTTCACCTGATCTGAACCCCATTGAGAACCTGTGGTCCATCATCAAATGTGAGATTTACAAGGAGGGAAAACAGTACACCTCTCTGAACAGTGTCTGGGAGGCTGTGGTTGCTGCTGCACGCAATGTTGATGGTGAACAGATCAAAACACTGACAGAATCCATGGATGGCAGGCTTTTGAGTGTCCTTGCAAAGAAAGGTGGCTATATTGGTCACTGATTTGTTTTTGTTATGTTTTTGAATGTCAGAAATGTATATTTGTGAATGTTGAGATGTTATATTGGTTTCACTGTTAAAAATAAATAATTGAAATGGGTATATATTTGTTTTTTGTTAAGTTGCCTAATAATTATGCACAGTAAAAGTCACCTGCACACACAGATATCCCCTAAAATAGCTATAACTAAAAACAAACTAAAAACTACTTCCAAAACTATTCAGCTTTGATATTAATGAGTTTTTTGGGTTCATTGAGAACATGGTTGTTGTTCAATAATAAAATTAATCCTCAAAAATACAACTTGCCTAATAATTCTGCACTCCCTGTATGTGTGTGTACATACATACATACATACATATATATATATATATATATATATATATATATACACACACACACTTGTGATTGGCTGATGGCTGTCACATGAAACAGGAGCAGTGGAAATAGACAGAATGAAAAAAAAAAATCTTCTACTCATTTGAAGTTCAGGTTTTTTATCATGCATTTGTTGATTATGCAAATCTACTGTATTTACTTGTAATTTAAAAAAGAACCACAGGCACAGAGAGGCAAATATACATATTGACAAAATAGTACACTAGACTCTAGAAAACATTGCACAATACAGGCTTAATTTATTAAACATGTGTAAAGCTATTTATTTAAAACCGGAGAGATTTAGATGAAGAAAAGAATACACATTAACACTGCTTAAAAGTGGGTCTTACATCAGTTTTATTGGCATAAAAATTTGTGTTTTAAGTTTACTAAATGTTACTGTAAAGCAGTTTGTAAATGGGTCACAGAGCAATTTCCTAGAATTCCTCAAACAATATCTAGCAATAAAGAGCATAGGGAGGAAAATTATTAATAACGGACTCTCAAAGCGGAGAAGTAATAGAAAACCAAATGAGAACTTATATTAAAGGAAAACTGTACCCAAGTTTTTTCTTTTGTGATTCAGATAGATCATGATATTTTAAGCAACTTTCTAATTTACTCCTATTATCAAATTTTCTTCATTCTCTTGGTAACTTTATTTGAACTGCAAGAATGTAAGTTTTGATGCCGGCCCATTTTTGGTGAACAACCTGGGTTGTCCTTGCTGATTGGTCGATAAATTCATCTACCAATAAAAAAGTGCTATCCAGAGTACTGAAACAAACAAAAAACTTAGATGCCTTCTTTTTCAAATAAAGATAGCAAGAGAACAAAGAAAAATTGCTAATAGGAGTAAATTAGAAAGTTGCTTAAAATTGCATGCTCTGATTCACAAAAGAAAAAATTTGGGTTCAGTGTCCCTTTAAGGGAAAGCGATATGAAGGTATATGGAACAAAAAGCATGGGGGGGGGGGAAAAGGAGATACCTACTGCCAGATTTAAAGCTTCAGAGGATTTTTTTTTTATGCCAACATATCACAGAAAGAGTGTGACAGTACTATAGCCTCTCTTATGGCAAGTACTGTACAACAACCTGCCAAATCTATCACCAGCTCTCCTATAGGATTGTATTAAACCTACTGACTGAACCCCAAAAGGCATTTGCATTAAACTGATGTTGAGCAAAATGTTTAGCAATAGTAATCTGGGGAGGATCAGATCGATGGCATTTAAATGTTCTGTCACATGATCTTTTAACATTCTGCTTGCACATCCTACATATACAAGTAATGAAGTTGTCACTTATGGTCGATGCACTAAAACTACTGCTCATATGGGACACTTTTTAAGAAAGGTTATACAGCAACTGGCAATCAAGACAGGGACAAAGTAGTGATCAAAAGGAGTAGCTCAGTTAAGGAGTGAGCAATCTGTGTAAATAGCAGCAGCCCAGAGAAAAACCAGAACACACGCTGGACTAACAATCAAGATCAGTACAGCACAACCAAAAAACAATATATGGGCAAAGATGGCCGTCACAACTGACCTAATAAGGGGCGGGGGAACACAACTCATTCCCACACACGTGAAGAGCAACAAAGAATGGCACAAACCTGTGCCAAAACCAGCCATGATGTGCATGTAAAATGTCCAACTCCTACTGCAGATTCTTAAGAACGTATTCCCTAGTTGATATGCGTATATATCTAATGTTGCATTATATTACTTTTGGTTTAGAATATATAATTATTTTGGTTAAAAAAAAATACTTTAAATCTGTTTATTTTAAATAACAATTAAAGCAATTGTGTACTTTTAAAAGTGAGAGTTCACTGTCCTGAAGACAGCTATGTTTTTGTTTTTTTTGATTCAGCATTTCCTTTAGCCAAGTCCGCGATGTTTTCCAAAAGCCTTGCAGATACATTTGAACTGTGTCCAGAAGAACAACGGGATTATTCAACAATTTCTAGGAGCCATAAATTATTGAATTCCCACAGGCCAACTCATGGGCATCTAAAAATATATCATGGAGCACATGAATTGTAGTGGTATAAAATGGGTCTCCATATATGGCACATGATCCAAATCTAATGTGCATATAATGAGGAAAAAAAGGTTAAGAACTGTTATACACCAAGTATAACTGCTATTAGAAATATTTTCAACGGTACGTATATAATTAAAGAATACACACACAAGAATACGCAAAAAGTAATTTATCAAGTCAGTGTATCAGCCTTATATATTAGTATTTACTCCATTTAAAAACTAATACAAACTTGTTGCCTAAGATCATCTATACATTGATGCTCTTTTAGGATTTTGATTGACCTAAGCTGCTGGCCTTTTATTAGTTCTCCGATATTCTATACAATGCATTCATTTTCGCCTGTAATTTCAATTAGTCTGCTTTTAGTTTAGCAACATACGCTTAGCTTTCTACAATCGTTGCGTGTCCCCATTGGCATCCAGCTAGTGGGACATGCAACGATTAGAGAAAGCTGGATTCATCAACGATATGCAAAATACAGTCGGAGATGCGGACGGAGGATCGGCGGTATGTTTACTGTAACTAAATGGTAAGTTTTTTTAAAAAAAAAGTTTAATGAATTAAAGTGCGCCTGTTTTTAAGAGTATTTTTAGATACTGGGCTTTAATTTCTTAAACTTTACAATCACTTTAACCTCTGCATGTCACACGCATAATAAAAACTAAAGCTAAAGCAGTAGCTACTTCAACTAGAAGCCTTTTGTTAACAGAAGTATAATCCAGAAAAGTTTCTAAATGAATGTGGAACGCTGTGCATTTTAAGTTTCACCAGAATGTAGAACTTAAAACCAAAAAATGATTAGAATGTCCTTTAATTATGAGAAAGATAACTAAAATCATTGCCTGAAAAAAACAAAATCACACAACAAAATGTAGGATACAGTCAAAACAGCAAGGATCAAGACAAGGAGAGATGAAAATGGATATTGCTACAAAAATATTTAAAAAGTTAGAAGAAAAAAAACATTTTAAAAGATTTTGCTACAGGATTTTGTCAAGCTGAGTTAAAGTGATGGTAAATTCTCCAGCATAAAGTCCCATATTATGACAGCTCCTGTGCTAACTAGCATATCGATCTGCTTTTAGCATTAAAAAGTCCAATCTACCTTTAATAATTAAGGTTTTTCTCCGGCTCCGTTAACTGCTGTAATGCAGCCTCTGTCACAGAATTTCACTTTGGCTTCTTTGACTGGCAGTTGTTTTAGCCAGAGCACAGACTCACCATGCACCCCATGTAAAGTATTGACAGCACTCTCCCGTGCTTGTAACTGACTGCAAGAAGAACTGTGCAACTTGCTACGCCGTTTGCGCAACATAAATCACTGTTTACGGTTTCTGATACGCAAACAGCGTAGCGAGTTGCACATGCGCAGTTCTTCTTGCAGTCAGAATGAGAATGCCGTCAATACTTTACATGAGGCGCATGGTGAGGCTCTGATTGGCTTAAACAACTGCCAGTCAAGGAAGTCAAAGAGAAATTCTGTGACAGAGGCTGCATTACAGCAGTTACCGGAGCCAGAGAAAAACCTTATTAAAAGGTAGATTGGACTTTTTAATGCTAAAAGCAGATCGATATGCTAGTTAGAACAGGAGCTTTCATTATATGTGACTTTATGCTGGAGAATTTACCATCACTTTAAAGTGAAGGTCAATTTGGATAAATTAGTGCCCGGTTTTTAATAAACCTATTAAAAACAAGGGCACTTTAATTCATAAAAATTGACATTTCGCTCCTTTTCTTCAAAAACGTACCTTTTAATCCTGTCAGTCACTGCAGCGCTTCCTCTGCCCATCGCAATTCCTCTTTGAGGGTCCAAAATAAAGAATCCGGCTTCCTCCAATCACGGCGTTGCATCAGGCCATGATACCCCAAGGGAAAAAGCTGTGATTGGAAGAAGCCGGATTCGTCAATACTGATGTAAGAAGAGGCTTCCGACGGCCGGGGGAATCGCTGGAGCGGCATTCAGGATTAAAAGGTACGTTTTTGAAGAAAAGGAGTGAAAAGTCAATTTTGATGAATTAAAGTACCCTTGCTTTTAATAGGTTTATTAAAAACTGGGCACTAATTCATCCAAATTGACCTTCATTTTATTAACAGCCAACAGGGAGAACACCGTTAAGAATTATAAAACTTTAATCTCATTGTGTAACACATGCAATATAAAAAATTAAAAAAAATACACCGGTAGGGTGTCTAAAAGAAGCCACTAAGAATATTTAGGAGACAGACAAACTTTTAGGAGCCTAGGGCAAAATGCAAGGAGCTAGTGGCTACCTGGATCTTTTGAGCTCTGGATACAAAGTTTAAATGTCTAAATTTTTTCATATGATTTAATGGAATGCCAAAAAAAACTAAAACCAAAGTAAAGATCAGGAAAGTTAAGAGATATGGTGAGGGTAAAGAACATCTAAAATTCTAAGGTTCATATAGGGAAGCTTATGAGACATCATTTAACTGCCATAAAAGGATGCACCAATCATCTGCCCACTAGCCAGGTAATGGGGGGGATCAACAATGCTGGGAGTACATGCTCTGTATTCAATACTCCTTTTAATAACCCTAGTCAAAAAGGATGATCTTCCTGGAGTCAGAAGCCATCCTGAATTGTGCCCACAGGCCAAAATATGTAAATTAGATGACTGTATGTTGATGCTTGTAAAGTAATCATTAAGGTAATCTGCTAATCATTCTGAAGTCATCATCAATATTTTTTTACCTTAGCTGATGACTTTACAGCCTGATGATGTACAAATGACGTCTAAAGTAGTTTGATGATCAGAAAATGACTTCAGGATGGTTTCTAAAGTAAATCTGTCTTGGGAAGGAAATCATTTCTCACATTGTCTCCAAAATCCCCACCTTGAACATCAGCCCATGAATCTGGTGTGGCACAATACAAACCTGGTTCGCCTACATCAACTCCCTCTTGGGAGCCAAAATCAGGGTTGGCACACCAGCTCCTGAGCAGTGGCTGTCTCTCCATCATGTCCTGTCAGCAGGCATCAACCATAAGAATATGTCCTCTGCCCTGGAACAACAAACCCAAACAGTCAATTGTATTTTAACTTTCTAAGTGAACATACCGTATGCTAAAAACAAGTAAAAACTGTTAAAGGAATTTTAATGCTGCGTTTTCTTTTTTTGTACAGAAAAAAAATAAATTGCCAAACAAGCATCCCAAACGTCAAAATACACTATCGAAAGGTGTAGTTCTTTGATGTAGAGATGAAGAGAAGATACTACGCTGGGAAAGAAAAAAATAACTACAACACCCATAATGCTTTGTGGTTCTTGGGGAAAAGTTTAGGAAGTTGAACGCAGCGAAATAAAATTAGAGCGAAAGTTAATTCCCCGACTAGTATCCTCTTCTCTAAATAAACTTTATCAATTAATTAACATACCCACAAGGTAAAGTGCTTATCCTTCTGTCACATAGAAGAGAGTTTCTCAATCGCTCCAGTGTGACACAGCTCACAGAGATAAACCCCAGTCAACTTGTCAGCGTCCCAACCAATCACACAATTCTCCACCAAAGAACTCCTGACCAGTTAAAACGTTTCTGTTAGTCAGCGCCTCCCGCGATGCTGATTGGTGATTAGAGTTCAACGTGGAACGCACAGCAGGGAGTTTGTGTTCCAAGCCTCGTTCTGTACCATTTTCTTCCTTTTTGTGCTATTCAATATTGTAACAATAGTGGGCAGAACTGTACCGTAGGGATACGCCTCTCGCTCTCAGGGTTTTTAGGGGTTTGGCCAACCATAACCTATCCTTGCGAAAATGTTAATGGCTATTGGCTCAGTGTAGTAACGTGCAGGATACATAGGTTTGCACAAACTTCTTAAAATATGCTCAAACAATTTGAAGCTAACAGGAAATGTACGGTCGTGGCAAAGATCACAGCTGTATCAAATTGCAATGCATTTTGAAATATACTCTTTATTAATCTGTGTGTTTTATTCATAATAATAATCGCTTATGTTAATGTAGCATGATTTACTACAGATAATCTAATTTGAGATATATAAAACTCTACAAACCGTTAGGACTGATTTAAAGCACCAATGCAATCATAAAATGCTCTAATGCCTGAAAACATTTAATTATTGTACAGAAAGCTTGCCTCTAACTACATGTTTGTAAAGCAGTTTATTATTACTGTTTTTTTTAAAAAACAAAACACTAAGCAGTGGGTTATACTTATAAATCAATGTTATATGTATTTATTATTTTAAATTGAATTTATATTTTATTTCTTTTTTTAACTTAATTTGTGAAGAATTCATTACGTCCTGTCACAACCCCACAAGGGGCTGTGGTCTCTAGAGGAAGGAAGAGGAGCAGATTTTCCTTTGAAGTGTTGCTAGGAGACATCTGCTCTAGCTGTAGTAAGTTTACTACCCAGTAGATAACTTTTTCTGCAAAAATCATTTAATAGTAGAACTTAATTATGTAATGGTAGTTCTGTTATTTAGCTGCAATGGCAACACTGAGAACTTTTAAAGGGATAAGAAACCCACTTCTTTCATGATTCAGATAGACCAATTTTCTAATTTACTCCTATTATCATTTTATCTTCATTCTCTTGGTATCTTTATTTGAAAAGCAGGAATGCAAGCTTAGGAGCCGGCCCATTTTTGGTTCAGCACCTGGGTAGCGCTTCCTTATTAGTGGCTAAATGTTACCTTGCATCTCATGCCTATGTTTATAGCACTGTGGAATCTGTTGGTGCTCTACAAATAACTGATAATAATCCTATATAATAAAAGGCCAAGTGTGTTTGTCCGAAACTGTCATGTGCAGTAGAGACTGCGCGCAAGGACAAACACACCTGGCCTTCTAACTGACCTGGCGTCGCGTGGTGGAGTGGGGGGAGAGAGACAGCAAAAGAGAGGGGGGAGAGAGACAGCAAAAGAGAGGGGAGAGAGAGCACAAAAGAGAGGGGGGAGAGTGCACAAAAGAGAGGGGGGAGAGAGCACAAAAGAAAGGAGGGAGAGAGCACAAAAGAGAGGGGGGAGAGTGCACAAAAGAGAGGGGGGAGAGAGCACAAAAGAAAGGCGGGAGAGAGCACAAAAGAGAGGGGGGGGGGAGAGCACAAAAGAGAGGGGGGGGAGCACAAAAGAGAGGGGGGAGAGAGCACAAAAGAAAGGAGGGAGAGAGCACAAAAGAGAGGGGGGAGAGTGCAAAAGAGAGGGGGAGAGTGCGCAAAAGAGAGGGAGAGAGCACAAAAGAGAGGGGGGAGAGAGCACAAAAGAAAGGAGGGAGAGAGCACAAAAGAGGGGGGAGAGAGCAAAAGAGAGGGGGAGAGAGCGCAAAAGAGAGGGGGAGAGAGCACAAAAGAGAGGGGTAGAGAGCGCAAAAGAGAGAGGGAGAGAGCACAAAAGAGAGGGGGGAGAGAGCACAAAAGAAAGGAGGGAGAGAGCACAAAAGAGGGGGGAGAGAGCAAAAGAGAGGGGGAGAGAGCGCAAAAGAGAGGGGGGAGAGAGCACAAAAGAGAGGGGTAGAGAGCGCAAAAGAGAGAGGGAGAGAGCACAAAAGAGAGGGGGGAGAGAGCACAAAAGAAAGGAGGGAGAAAGCACAAAAGAGGGGGGAGAGCGCAAAAGAGAGGGGGAGAGAGCGCAAAAGAGAGGGGGAGAGAGCACAAAAGAGAGGGGAGAGAGTGCAAAAGAGAGGGGGAGAGAGCGCAAAAGAGAGGGGTAGAGAGTGTAAAAGAGAGGGAGAGAGACAGTAAAAGATAGGGACAGAGACAGCAAAAGAGAGGGACAGAGACAGCAAAAGAGAGGAGAGAGAGAGCAAACGAGAGGAGAGAGCGAGCAAGCGAGAGGGGGAAGAGAGAGAGCAAAAGAGGGGGAGAGAGACAGCAAAAGAGGGGGGGGGGAGAGCAAAAGAGGGGGGGGAGAGAGAGCAAAAGAGAGGAGGGGGAAGAGAGCAAAAGAGAGGGGGGAGAGAGAGCAAAAGAGAGGGGGGAGAGAGAGAGAGAAAAAGAGAGGGGGGAGAGAGAGAGAAAAAGAGAGGGGGAGAGAGAGCAAAAGAGAGGGTGTTATTTGCTATTTTACTTTTAAATCTGTTTCTTTTTATGTTTACTTTAGTTATATGACTAGCGCTGCTGATTAGATCTGCAACATTTTCCACTCTGGACTAGCAGTGCTCTGTGTTTCTTTTTTTTTTTTTTTATAAATAAATTAATTAATAATTAGCCTGTTATTTATGTAGTGAGAATTAATTTAAATAGAATGATCTATTTCTATCATTTGGTTAACATGACAAAGAACTGGACAACTCATATTTTTTCCATTTTTTTTAAACAGACTCAGAAGATATCTTGCTAAATCTTAGTGATTAAGTTGTGCAGAACAAAAAAAATGTATTGTTTTGTGTTTTTGCAGTGAATTATTTATTTTAGAGTGTAGGTTACAGGAATACCCACATCAGGGAACATATTTCTAAGGGTAAGTTTATAGTGGGCCCTGGGAAGAGGGAAGTGCTAGCTAGGCTGCCCTGCACATGTCACTGTGCTGGGAAATGCAGGGCTGCAATTTGTGCATGTACAGTCTGTGTGTATAGTTATATTGATGCTAATTACATGGGCAGCTTTGTGTGACTTGATTGAGCCCTTTTGGCAACAGCCTATTTCACCCCAAGCCCAGTACCAGCTGTGCCCTGCCTATGTGACTGCATCTATAGATGAGCACAGGCAGCATGTCTCTGGATGAGCAGAAACACATCCTCAAATGGGTACAGGAGGGCAAGTTAGATTTGCTGAAAGAGGAGCTGCAGAGAGAAGACCATCTGTTTAGTGATCTGCCAGTCAGGCACTTCGGTATATCTGGGGACACATTGCTGCACTATGCAGCAAGACATGGGCACCTGTCAGTCGTCTCCTATTTAGTGGAGGTCCTCAGCATGGATGTGGAGGTGGTCAACAGTGATTACAAGAGGCCTCTTCATGAAGCTGCATCCATGGGTCACAGAGACTGCTTGTTGTATCTGCTCAGTAAGGGGCTATGGTGGACAGCTTGAAAAAGTCTGATTGGTAAGATAATGTAGTATTGGATGAAGCTGGCATACAATAAATAAATATGGGGATTTTCATATATATATAATGTAATCATATCATTCACTTACTGTAATAAATATAATCTTTTGGTATTTATAAATAATTGATAACAGAGCATTTTATTATTGCAGTTTTATGTCCATTTAACCATTTGTTGGAAGCAAGTTACCATAAGAAGGGGTGAATGCAGGGCAAGGAATAGTATTATGTTTGAGCTCAGGGATTATGAGGTCCACCATATGTAGATCTGGTGATGTATTAGACAATTTAAAGGGACATTACACCCATACACATTTCTAGCATGCATGGGTTAATATTTTTAAAAAATATTATTGCATGAAGAAAGTTAAAGGGACACAAAACCCAAATGGTTTCTTTCATGATTCAGATAGAGTATGCAATTTTAAGCAACTTTCTAATTTACTCCTATTAACAATTTTTCTTTGTTCTCTTGCAATATTTATTTGAAAAACCGGGAATGTAAAGACCCATTTTTGGTTCAGAATCCTGGTAGCGCTTGCTGATTGGCGGCTACATTTAGACACCTTATGATCTCAGTAAACGGGATAGGCAATGCACAACAAAATGACCTAATATAGTTGTGTGGATACAATGATGAGATTTTATGCTGCCAGTCAGACATACAAAGAGCAAGGCTATAATATTATCTATTTTTTTTACTGTGTGAAAGTGTAATTTACTGGCAACAATGCTGTAACATTACTGGGTTGCAAATGGTGTTAATAACATTCCTAAACATTATAAGTGGCAGTCCAAATTAAACAATTAAATGATAAATGTTGTGCACCAGCTCATCAAGGCACACTTTGCTGCCTATTGACTTTAAAGTGAAGGTCAACTTCGCGCAACTGCCCCACGCCATTGGATAGACTTTGTAAAATGAGGGTGGATTTAATTTATCAAATATGTTATATTTAATTATTGTTAAAAATGTTACCCTTTGAGCGCTCTGACGATAAGCGCAGCATTCCCGACCGGCATTTTGTCAAATTGATTGACAGATGAAGATTCTTAAAAGAATGAATCCTTGTTTCCCCCCCAGGGCGTTCAGTCCCTTTGCATAAACGTCACGGCCCAAGGGAAACAAGGATTCGTTCTTTTAAGAATCTTCATCTGTCAATCAATTTGACAAACTGCCGGGCGGGAGAGCTGCACTTATCGTCTGAGCGCTCAAAAGGTAAAAAAAAATTAAAAATACTAAAATATAACAAATTTGATGAATTAAACCCACCCTCACTTTGCAAAGTATATCCAATGCTGTGGGGCAGTTGCGTGAAGTTGACCTTCACTTTAATCTGACAAACCTTGGCATTCTGCAGATCATAGAGCTGCTCTGTGTTTAGTCTATCTGAGTCTGTTTAAAGCGATGGAAAATCTTAGCGCTTGTGAAAAAACTTCATGCTGAAAGCTCCTTTATTTGTTTGAAGCGTTCGCCGCACTGAGTTTCTCAGGCAGCCCATGGTAGAACGCTATTTTGCTGTGAGGTGACGATTCCACCTCTTAGCCAATAGCTGTGCGGGCCAGATGGCGCCATGCCGGATAAGATCACCTCACAGCAAAATAGCGTTTTGCTGTGGGCTGCCTGAGCAGCTCAGTGCGGCGAACGCTTCAAACAAATAAAGGAACATTCAGCATTAAGTATTTTATACTTCATAACTGAAGGTCCCCTTTATTTGTTCCAATGGTAAATCCTAGCATTTCACAAACAATAGGATTTACCATCACTTTAACCCATCCTTTCCTTATGGCCATTTGGACTCCTGCCAGGCTTTGTCTGACACCACATTCCTGGCTTGTGGTGTGGAATGCAGTTTTCATAGGCAAAGCTGAGCATAAAGCACTTTTTCGTTATCAGTCTATGCTGTGATTAACCAGCACCATGCTCACTGAAGGAAGCAAGCCTGTATCAAGTTTTTTTTAACACAGAGATAGATCTATGCCACTTCCACAAGCTGGTTGTTGATCTCATAGTAGATACACATGATGGAGCTAAAACAGCCTTTTGTCATAATAATTCCTGGGTTGTATAACTCAGTTATGCATATTGAGTACCACATTCCTTTAATTTGTACTATTATTCCAGTGCTGCCATGTATTGCCTAGACATGCACTGCCGCTGACTTTGTTAAACTAATGATGTTTAAGAGGTCACACATTAGAGTATCCTCACTCAAATACCTTTTGTTTCTAAAGCCAACACCCCCTTTTCTTGTGTACTCTGGAACTCTCGCTCTGTTTGCAACAAACTCACTTCTATCCGTGACCTCTTTTTCACCCACTCCCTCAACCTTCTGGCTCTCTCCTTCAGAAACAGCCTCCCCTGCTGCATTGTCACATGGGGATCTCCAATTTAGTCACACCCCTAGGACACAGACTATTTGGTAGTGTAGGCATTTTACTTTCCTCCCGTTGCACTTTTCACTAAATAAAACCCATCTCTTCCCTCACATTTTCTTCCTTCACAACCCACATTATCCGCTTATTCTCTCCCCTCTCTATACATGATGCAGTCATATACAAGTTCATCTTAAACTCCTATTTACTTTGTACTTAATCTCGCTAAGCAAGACTACTTCTCTACTCTTATCTCTACTCTTTCTTCAAACCCAAAACATCTGTTCTCCACTTTCAATACTCTTCTCGCCCACCCCACCTCCTACTAACAACGTCTCTCTCCGCTCAAGATTTTGTCAGCCACTTCAACAACAAAATCGACTCCATCAGAAACAAAATCAGCTCTCAACATACTTCCAGTCTCCCACCCCCTCGAAAGCTCACAATAATACAAAACCCACATAAAATTAGCTCTCTCGTCCCTGTTACAAAATAAAACGCATACAATTTATTATATGGGAAATCTTAAAGGGACATGAACCCCAACATTTTTTTTTCATGATTTAGGTAGAACATACAATTTTAAACAACGTTACAATTTACTTCTACTATCACATTTCCTTCATTCTCTTGGTATCATTTGTTGAAGGAGCAGCAATGCACTACTGGTTTCTAACTGAACACATGGGTAAGCCAATGAGAATGAACCTAGGTTATTTGCTGCTCATGTGCTTTCCTAGATCAACCTTTCAGCAAAGAAGAACAAGAGAAGGAAGCAAATTAAATAATGGAACTACATTGGAAAGTTGTTTAAAAATGGTATGCTCTGGAAAATGTCATGCTCTACAGAGGGGAAGAGGAGGAGCCTGCGCATAGACTGCACCTTGCACCTGTGCAGGTACTGCTCCCCTGCAACCACACCTTGGCGGGTTATCGCGCCTGGAACCTCTATCGCAGAGGGAAACATTGCGGCTGGCTAAAACCATCAGTCCAGTTATCCTCCACAGCGTAAAAATCGATCATACGCTGACACAGAATTATTTTTTTTTGAAGAAATTGAAATCTACCCCAAGCAGCATCTCTTTCAATCTCGTGGAAATCAGGCTAACGCCTAAAGACATCAAGGCAGTTGAAGCCCTTCCTCCCTCCTCCACCTGGCTGGAGCGGGGAGGCATACAAGACAGCAAGAGCTACTGAAATTCACCTGAACAGCTCGAGCCCCCCCACTGTGTTGAAGATCGACGTCCACCCCAGTGAACTCAACGGTCTGAAGGCTGAGATAGCTGTGGCCGCCCCCACCCACCGTTGCTGCGTGTGGAGAGACGGCAGAGCTGTGTTTGCGGCTAGCAGCCTGTTGGACAACGGAACCGGCTCCCCACTTCCAGCCGGATCTACGCGGATGAATCCGTTGACTGGGAGATTGCCAGGGATAGGTGAGCCAGTCGAAAGGTCCATCGCAAAGAGACCGTGAACGGCACCTGGAGGCAAGAGAACTCGAGGCTAGGAAGCGGAGCCGTGAATCCCCTTGTGTGATCCTCATCAGCAAATTACAGTGCAGACACAGATGGGGGTAAGAAGAAATATACTGTGTTTGTACTATCAGCTCTTGCTTCTTTAAAACCTGACGCTGTCTTCACCAGGGCTATATTACAAACGAGACATTGCTAACTTAGTCTCTTTCTTCATACCTGCACTTTCTCTCTGACTACAAGTGCTCAATCATTTGATCTACTCCTAAAAGAGAGGGAGAAGAGAAAAAATGTATTTTTATCTTAGGACTGTAGCTGGTCCTACTCTTGGGATTATTAACTGAACGATATATTCCTGACTGAAATAGAATTATTATAAAGCTACAAAGAGGCGGTGACACTATTTTGAAAGTTTTGCAGATAAGCTCCTGCGGCTTGGGACTTTTTGTCTTGCTAAAATTCTACTTTAACCATGAACTGGCAAACTCTTGCATCTTATACCTTAATATGTCTTTTATTGCCTAATATCTAAGTGGTTATTATAGCATACTACCTCTTTTAGCAAATAAGCAACTGATTTTTCCTTTTTTTTTTTTTTTTTTTTTTAAGGTCTGTTAATCTAAAATTTCTGCATATCAATGGACTTACAATTTTCCTTTTTTTTTACAATACCATCAATATAGGAGTTACCTATAACATATCTTTGGTATAATTGGTATTCCCAATACATAATTTTGTGTGCTCCTAATATCTATATTAGTATTGACGGCAATTATAGTACCCTTAACAGTCATATATTGGTATTTTTATATATATCATATATTCACCATGTTCTAGTTCTATAGCACACTTGTTGGAAAATGATATAATAAGTGTAAATATATATATATATATATATGTATCTGTAATATATATATATAGTATCAAGTATCAGTATAGAAACTTATAGGAAGGGAACACCAGAGGGATGAATAGGCAGCTATAGGCCCAGAAACAACCCATACATAAATTAATCAAAGGGCTCATTTTACCCCCACATCATCGAGGTTAGTTATATAATATTTAGAAGAACTAGCTCTAGTGTACAGTAGGGCACGCATAATTTTTTGGAGCTAGGCATAGTTGAGAATTGAAAACTGGAACAATTTTTTTTTTTTTTTTTTTTTTTGCTCAGACACAATTAATAGAAAATTAAACTTTGGATTAAAGGTTATACAGGAAGAATAAATTAAGGACTATCAGAATAATTTTCTTACAAATAGTCTTTTAACCACACTAGCCTTAGGACCTAGGATCCTCGTTGGTCTTACACACTTACTTAATAAAATTCACGTATCACACATTCACTTGATTCCACTTGATTTTTTCACGTTTTTTTTCCACACTGACTTCTATTTCTCTCCCTCTATAATTTACAAGTAATTTTTTAATCAACCTATCCAAAGATCTAGGATCTTGGGTAGTCTTACACATTCACTCTAACAAATTACACGTTGGTTCACATTCACTTGTTCTCACTTGTTTTCACTCGATTTGCTGTGGGTTGTTTTCTTTTTTTCTTTTCCCCCCTCTCTTTCCCTTTCTCTTTCCTCTCTCTCTTTTCTTCTTTTTTTTTTTTTTTTTTTTTCTCTTCACTAACACTAAACACTCCTTTATCACGTTCACTTTAAAGGGAACAGGAGGTACACTCTCTCCTTTTTTTTTTTTTTTTCCCTTCAATTAAAACACTTATGGACAAATATCTAAATTCACCATCTCAAAATAAAAACACTTCACCAACTATGGCTTCTAGACCCAGAGATAGAAGGAACAAAACAGCTACTGAAACCTTGGTCGAGTTACATTCTGAACCAGTTTCCTCTATAAAACATACTGAGGCCCCTAACTCACAGTTATTAGTAAATAGCATTATGGAAGCCCTGAATCCAAAATTTGAATTTTTTAGATTAGAAATAAAGCAAGATATACATATATTATCAGCAGAAATCAAACAATTTTCGGCACGGATTCAGGAAGTCGAACAAAGAGTGTCCGATCTAGAAGATCTGACAGTAACATATGACACGAATTTGAAGGCTAATTCACTTTCATTAACAGAATTACAAAATAAAATTGAAGATTTAGAGAACCGCTCCAGGAGAAACAATGTCAGAATAATTGGGGTTCCTGAGACGGTTCAACATACAGAATTGATAAAACTTATGGCTGAGACTCTTCCCAAACTGCTTGGTATTTCGCAGGAATTGTTACCCCTAGCTGTAGAAAGGGCTCACAGATTGGGGAGATCCCCCCTGTCAAGTAAAGATGGATTAAGATCGAGGCCCATAATAGCGAGGTACTTAAATTATCAGGATAAGTCTAAGCTTTTACAGCTATCCCGTAAAAATGCACCTATCCTCCTTGAAGGAAATAGAATTCTACTTTTTCAGGATTTTGCTTATGAAACCTCCCTGAGGAGAAGGGAGCTCTCCCCAATCTGTGGCAGACTGATTAAGGAGGGATTCTCAGCCACAGTTGTTTACCCAGCTAAACTTAAGGTAGAATTTCAGGGTCATACATATCTTTTTGATAACACATCCGATGCAGAAAAGTTCTATACGGAAAGATGTGTTAAATAAGGTTGATCTAAAACTCTATATAAGAGAGTAATCCTGTGATTATCACTGATGTTTCGAATGCTTTTTATCCATTTTTGTTGTTGGAGTTTGTTGGATTTTTTTTTAGTGGAGGGGTGGAGGGGAGGAGGGAGAGGGTCCTTAATCTTTTATCCTGCTATGATTTATGCACATATACATGTATATACATTTTTTTTTTTTTTTTTTTCCTTCTTCTTTTTTTTGCTCCACTCTAAATTTCTCGATAAATGTCGACTAAAGTAAGGAAATTAGTTATATCCTCCTGAATGTAGGAGGTATCTCTACTTCCGATAAAGCGTAAAACGATAATTCACATTTAAAGAACTAAACACAGATATCGCCTTTATCCAGGAGACTCATTTGAACACAAGTGAATCATTAAAGATAAGATCCTCTTGGGTTTAAGGAAGTATTTTTTACACCTAGCATAGGCAGTAAAAAGGGGAACAGCTTATTTTAATTAGGAAAGAATATTCCATACGAGGTACTATTAGAAGTCCTATGATCCAGAAAGTAGAATCCCTGATTTTAAAAAATTAAATGTTCAAACTCCGTATTTACCCTTTGTAATATTTACGCCCCCTAATAAATTTGAAACTAAATTCTGGGAATCATTACAGACTAAAATTTTACAACTTGGTGAAGGCAACATAATTGTAGCAGGGGACTTCAACATGACTCCACAGATTCCCCTAGATAGATGTAGACAAGTACGCAACACTTATATCTCCAAAAGAGGACAAATTAGAAAACAAAAATGTTTAAGGCCATCTTTAGGAACCTGGCTCTCAAGGGATATATGGAGGATTCATAATCCTAATCAAAGAGAATTTACGTGCAAAGCTAGGAGCGTGAACTCGCTGTCAAGAATTGACCTTTTTTAGGTTAATGAGGAGATATTAAAAACAGAGCCACAACTAAAAAAACACAAGTTACTATCTCCGATCATGCTCCAATTATTCTAACTATTCCACTGCATAATAAAATATGTAAATCTCGCCGCTTTTTTTTCCCTAAGTTTCTAATGAAAGATTCTAAATTCAAAAGCTGGTTGTCTACTAAAATGACAGATTTTTTTCCTTAAATCTAGGGTCAGTTAATGACCCGAGCTTATTATGGGAGGCAGGCAAAGCAGTAATTAGAGGAGACATCATTTCATTATATGGCTAATTTTAAACGGAAAGCTGAACATAGAGAAAAAGAAATACTAAGAACACTTACTAGCGCCTATAATAAATAACCTAGCGCAACCTACCCCTATAAATTGGAGGAAATATACTTCCGCCAAGAAAGTGAGAGATACTATGTTGATTCAACTTCAGGTACAAAATGAAATAAAATACAGAGCGAAGTTCTATAGATATGGCGATAAGGCAGGTAAATTACTGGCTAAATTGGTTAAGAATACGCAAGGAAGTCCTACTATTGACTCACTTTTTGAACAAGATACCATACTTAAAGTCCCAAAAGAAATTATTGACGCTTTCTCTGTTTATTATGAGGACATATATTCCTTTAGGGATTCAGAACCTAGAAGCTTCAGAATTATTCTGGAGAGGCGTTGAACACTCATGTTTAGCTGAGGAAGCAATAGCCAAAATCAATTCTCCTATCTCTGATCAAGAGATTATAGGCGCTATCAAAAATTTAAAATTGGAAAAAGCTCCTGGACCAGACTCCTTACCGAGTGAGTTCTATAAGATATTATATCCTATTCTAATCCCTCACTTAAGAAACCTTTTTAATCACTATTACATAGAAAAAAAAACTGTCTCACCGAATTTTGCTGCATCTACTACAGTTCTGATCTTGAAGCCAGGGAAGGACCCCCGTGGAAAAAGGAGTCCTATCGCCCTATTGCATTATTGAACACCGATTATAAGATACTATCTTCTATTCTAGCTAAGAGACTCCAGGGTGAGATTGGAGTTCTTATTGACAAAGACCAGGCAGGATTCCTCTCTAAACGTAACTTAGCGGCTAAGGTTAGGAATTGTTTCTTGTCCTTGATTATTTCAAGAAACTTATACTAATACTTGCAAGAACTTCGGCAATATGACCATTCTGATCTTGCAATTATCGCGCTTGACGCAGAAAAAGCGTTTGACTCGGTACACCATCAACACATTCTAACCACAGTTGTTTAACTTTGGCTTTAAGGACAATTTTATTTCTCTTATTGACAATCTTTTGTAATAACTCCTCTACCAAATAGGTCATTGGTAACCTAGAATCTAAGATAATTAAACTTCAGAGAGGTACGAGGCAAGGATGCCCATTATCACCCTTACTATTCGATTTAGCGATGGAATCTCTAGCTCTTATAAAATCAGGCAATCTATTGAGGGAATAATAATTGGCTCATTAGAGCAAAAAAATCGCCTTGTATTGCGGATGATGTGCTGATTTATATGTCGGACACGGGAAAAAAATATCCCAAGATTACTGTCGATCATTAACTCCTTCGGGTCCTTTGCTGGCTACAAGATCAATAACTCGAAATCAGAGTTTTTATGGGTTAGGAAAAATGAGGCTTCCCGCAGTTGATACCCTTTAAGGAGGTAATCTCCCCACTTTAGATACCTAGGAATTAATATATCAGCTGATCCAAAAGAGTGGTATGATCTTAACATTCCCTCCCACATTATCAAAGATAATAGAGTATTTGAATAGTTGGCAAAATCTTCCATTATCCCTATCAGGACGTATCGCTTTATTCAAGATGGTTCTACTTCCAAAAATCATTTTTCCCCTACAGAACGTTCCGGTTATTTTTAAAAGTTAAAAGACTGGAAAAAACTGAACAGAGCTCTCAGATACTTCATATGGAAATGCAAGAGACCCCGTATCTCTCTAGATAAACTTTATCTCCCTAAAAAATATTGGGGGACACGCCCTGCCTGATCTTAGCAAATATAGTTTAGTCTTTCTCACACGCATAGTGATAGACTGGATTGAGAACAAGACTATTTTACTAACAATAAACTTGAAAAAAATATCCTATATCCCTATAATCCCATAGCATTAATCCATTGCCAATACAATTAATCCCAAAGAAGGTGAAATCTATTAACTCGATATATGTAATAATACAAGCTTGGAAAAAATTTGGACAAAAAGTAAACATTGATCTTTCTATTCCAAAATTTCAATGTTTATGTGGTAACCCAGAATTTCAACAAGGAACACAATCTCGATTATTTCAGACTTGGCAGGAGAAGGGTCTAACCTTTATGACGCAATTCATAGATCAAGATACCTTATCAGTAAAGTCATTTGATAGATTAAAAACAAGAGTTTCAATTGAATAATAAGGACTTTTTTGCTTACATGCAGGCGAGGCACTACCTTTTCTCTCTTATTGAGAAATTCGGATGGGTATGGACATGGGGGGAAATTAGATAGCTGGCCTATTCTTGCAAAAAATAATTTAACCTCTGTTTCAATTTGGTATGAATTAGCAACTAGCTCACATGGAAACTCTAACTTAAGCCAGATAACGCAGAAATGGAATCTCATATATCCAGAATTAAATCTGGAGATAGAACAGGTAGAAAAATCTATATCTATAACGGCCCAAACTACTTTATCCTGCAAGGCTGGCGAGAATCACATATCAAACTATTGTATAGATCTTATTATACCCCATCAAAGGGACATAAATGGCATAAACCATGAATTCAATATATGTCCAAAGTGGTGCGTATCCAGCAGCTGATATTGTCCACATGTTTATGGGCATGCCCGAAGATAAGACAGCTTGCAAAGAGTAGAATTTTTGGCCTCAAAAAAACATTGAAGGATATATCCTCTCTCTATCTCTCTGGCGGAAGTTGTTTTTCTCAAAGAATCACCTATGGTCATTGAACATTTGAAAGGCTAGAAATATGACTATCTTGGGCAACAAGAAACTTAATTCTTAAGAATTGGCGTACCCCAAGATACCTAGTATTTTGGAAATTAAAAATTATATGAAAAAACAATGTATTATCGAGCAAATGGACACAACTCTAAACATCTGAAAGAGAGATAATGCTCTTCTTCAAAAAGTGGTCGGACATTTATTAAGATTTTTCCACCAGAAGAAATAGATCAATTAATCTACCCTTTTAGGCATTCTGAAGTAGTGTTACTAGATCAATGGTAACACCAAAATCCCCCCTGAGATTTTTTTTTTTTTTCCCCCCTTTCCCTCCTCCTGCTTCCCTCTCCCCTCCTTCTCCCCCAATACTACAGTTATACATATCTCCCCTTTCCTTGACAAGTTAACTGAGGAATATGAAATTGACTCTGAATCAAACTGTTTACCAATTGAATGATTATAGTTGTTTTTTCTTTTTTCTTTTCCTTTTCTCTCCCTAATTAAATGCATAAAATAAATAGAAAATACCTTCATTGAGTATAATATGTATTAATTCATTAAAAAAGGATATGTACTATTATTATTATCTAAGTTAAGATAAAGGCAATCAATTTCTTTTTGTAATAGGCTATTACATTAAGCCTTGCATGGCGGATTTTGTGTTTTGTACTCATGTTGGTCCGTAAATAAATATTTAAAAAAAAAAAAAAAAAAAAATGGTATGCTCTGTCTAAATCCTGATGTCAAATTATGACTTTACTGTCCCTTTAAGGAATAACCCCAGACTTTACAAATTAAATACCAGAATACAATTTAGCAAAAATGTATCTAAAAAAACTAAGTATTAATTCTACCACTCTCTTTCAGTAACATGGTTCAAATATTAGACCAAGGCGAAAACTTAATAAAAGAAAATTTATTATGCGTAAAAAAGAGTCAGTCCACAGTGCATTATAAGAAAAATGTGTTAACAAATAACATTATACACAAACAGACCGTTTTTTAAAATAAAAAGGAGAAATAACAGAACCTAATACTGTACTAGCTTAGATGTCTACGCCAGCGAGATTGGCTAGAAAAGATAGTCACTCATGCTTATAATGTGAGAATCAAAGTTTATATACATTTTCTCTGATATCAGATTGCTTGATCCTCCTTCCAGAGGGCCCCTTTTTACGACATGTCAAAAAGGTCTGAATCCTTAGCTGAAATTATATAACATCTTATAACTTCTGTTATACATATTCCAGTGCATACACCCATATAAAAATTTCCCAATGACATCATGATAGCTAGTTTGATACCAAATATGACATGGTTGTCATATTTTCATCATAATGCGGTCTCAAGTTGTACTAGTATCCTCTAATTGACCTTATTTAGCTCTGGGTAGAGGGAACATGCTTTAATTACTTTTCTTGTGCTGACTATTTTTACTTACTTGATGCATCAATACACTTGGTCAAGTGAAACTTAGAAAACTATTTATGACAGGAAGGCCTGTTTAAATACACAGAGACCTACAACCTCTAAAAACACAGTAAATAAGTTAACCCCTTGCACCTAAAATCATGAGGTTTTCATGACAAAGATGTTGTCTACCTTTTTAAACAATAACAAATAAAAATCAAAGTGCAAAGCTGTCCTCTTAGAAGTTACCGTGTACTATTTTATTATACTCCCAAAAATTTTTGTAGTTATTTTTTTTCCTAAACATTTTAATTTACTTTTGAATATGTTTAATAATCAAACTTACTTATGTTATTTTCTAAGTAGTCCTTTTAACATCTAAGTTGTAATTTAAGCAAATGTATCAAGGGCGTCTTATAAATATAAAATAGCTGATTCTGTTGGTACGTTACAATAAAGATAATAAAAATAATGGTAATTACTAATAAGCATTGATTTAATATTGAGAAGAACGTAAGCTGGAAGTAGTTTTATATCTTGTTTTATATATTTTATATTCACAGTTTTTTATTATGTACGTATTTATCTTACAGTGATTTGAGAATAATTTTATACATAAAGCAGACAGTAAGATATATATATATATATATATTATATATATATACAGGGAGTGCAGAATTATTAGGCAAATGAGTATTTTGACCACATCATCCTCTTTATGCATGTTGTCTTACTCCAAGCTGTATAGGCTCGAAAGCCTACTACCAATTAAGCATATTAGGTTATGTGCATCTCTGTAATGAGAAGGGGTGTGGTCTAATGACATCAACACCCTATATCAGGTGTGCATAATTATTAGGCAACTTCCTTTCCTTTGGCAAAATGGGTCAAAAGAAGGACTTGACAGGCTCAGAAAAGTCAAAAATAGTGAGATATCTTGCAGAGGGAGGCAGCACTCTTAAAATTGCAAAGCTTCTGAAGCGTGATCATCGAACAATCAAGCGTTTCATTCAAATAGTCAACAGGGTCGCAAGAAGCGTGTGGAAAAAACAAGGCGCAAAAATAACTGCCCATGAACTGAGAAAAGTCAAGCGTGCAGCTGCCAAGAGCCACTTGCCACCAGTTTGGCCATAATTCAGAGCTGCAACATCACTGGAGTGCCCAAAAGCACAAGGTGTGCAATACTCGGAGACATGGCCAAGGTAAGAAAGGCTGAAAGACGACCACCACTGAACAAGACACACAAGCTGAAACGTCAAGACTGGGCCAAGAAATATCTCAAGACTGATTTTTCTAAGGTTTTATGGACTGATGAAATGAGAGTGAGTCTTGATGGGCCAGATGGATGGGCCCGTGGCTGGATTGGTAAAGGGCAGAGAGCTCCAGTCCGACTCAGACGCCAGCAAGGTGGAGGTGGAGTACTGGTTTGGGCTGGTATCATCAAAGATGAGCTTGTGGGGCCTTTTCGGGTTGAGGATGGCGTCAAGCTCAACTCCCAGTCCTACTGCCAGTTTCTGGAAGACACCTTCTTCAAGCAGTGGTACAGGAAGAAGTCTGCATCCTTCAAGAAAAACATGATTTTCATGCAGGACAATGCTCCATCACACGCGTCCAAGTACTCCACAGCGTGGCTGGCAAGAAAGGGTATAAAAGAAGAAAATCTAATGACATGGCCTCCTTGTTCACCTGATCTGAACCCCATTGAGAACCTGTGGTCCATCATCAAATGTGAGATTTACAAGGAGGGAAAACAGTACACCTCTCTGAACAGTGTCTGGGAGGGCTGTGGGTTGCTGCTGCACGCAATGTTGATGGTGAACAGATCAAAACACTGACAGAATCCATGGATGGCTAGGCTTTTGAGTGTCCTTCGCAAAGAAAGGTGGCTATATTGGTCACTGATTTGTTTTTGTTTTTGTTTTTGAATGTCAGAAATGTATATTTGTGAATGTTGAGATGTTATATTGGTTTCACTGGTAAAAATAAATAATTGAAATGGGTATATATTTGTTTTTTGTTAAGTTGCCTAATAAATTATGCACAGTAATAGTCACCTGCACACACAGATATCCCCCTAAAATAGCTATAACTAAAAAACAAACTAAAAACTACTTCCAAAACTATTCAGCTTTGATATTAATGAGTTTTTTGGGTTCATTGAGAACATGGTTGTTGTTCAATAATAAAATTAATCCTCAAAAATACAACTTGCCTAATAATTCTGCACTCCCTGTATATATATCTTTGTCTAGTTTAATTTATGATTTCAGCAATACCTTATTCTATTAAAAAAGGAACTTCTTCTGCATATGTGTTATATATAATGATTCACATTTTTTTACAGGCTAATAATAAAATATTTCAAACTCAGTCAAACAAATTTTTATGTCTATGGAAATTATTTTAAGGATTTTTGTTTTGATCAGCATTTATTATAAGTACTTACAAATATAATCTGGTGTGTTTCTAAGGCAGAATTGCAACTCAATTTGACATAATCAAAAACGACTTGTGAATCGGTTGACTTTAAAACGAAATATTAGAGTTGTAATCACTCTCTAGGTCCATGGAGCTTAAAGGGACAGTATACACCAGTGTTCCCTCTAAGGACAGTCTTGTGCGCAGCCCAGCAGTGAAACAGTTAACAAGAGAAACCATACCTTGCCATCTGCATTGGGCAGTGTTTGCTAATTGCATGGTGTGGTTACCTAATTAACTGTTTCACTGCTGGGCCGCACACAAAACTGGCCTTAGAGGGAACACTGGTATACACCAATTTTTATTTACTGCATGTAATAGACACCTAATATAAAGAACAATATGCACAGATACTGATATAAAAAATCCAGTATAAAACCGTTTAAAAAATTACTTAGAAGCTGAGCTCCAAGTTTAGCTATGTTAAAAAGGTTAGCTGGAACGCCCACTGCAATTGTTCCTATAGCAAAAAAAGCAGACCCCCCCCCCCCTTCCTCCTGCATATGCAAATACTATTTACACAAACAAGAGCAAGATAGAGTAGGCATACATCAGTATTCTCCTAAAACTTTGGGGCTTGGTTAGGTAGTCTGAAAATCAGTGCAATGTTATTTAAAAATAAGGAAACTTATACATTTAAAAAAAAAGGCTATATAAATGGATCATCTACACAACATTTATGCAAAGAAAAATCTAGTGTATAATGTCCCTTTACCAAACAAAACAATATATATATATATAAACACCAGAAATGCTTGTGCAATGTTAAATGCCGACAGCGTATGCTGTTGGTATTTAGAGTTGTAGGGCCGGTGTTCTGGTAAGAGGCCAAACTTTTGAAAAGAGCGAATCATGTCACTTCCTGTGACGTTACATCAGCTGTTTTACACAATTTTGGCCCTAATGCGTATGCGTGCCAGCGTCATCACATACCTGGCCGCATACGTCACTGGTAAACTATTTAGACCTGTGAAATTCAGAAACCCTTTCTATAGCGCATGCATGGGATTTTGTAATCACAAATGAGGGTTTATGGAAAGCTGTTTATCCGTCTCCTCTGCAATATTCAGAACTCTGCCCCCCCTGCAACTACTCCCATTAAGCTGAGTCTACGTGCGTGCATGACAAACAGCCACTCGTCTATCGCCACTGCTGCTTCTGCTGATCCAATGCTTACTGCGGCAACAAATGTTTAAACAATGACATTGAAGGGAACCTGTGAAAAGCTGCATTGGATCAGCAGAAGATGCAGTGGGCGATAGCCGAGTGGCTGTTTGTTATACAGGCACGGAGACTCAGCTTAATGGGAGGTAGTTGCAGTGGGGGGGCGGAGTTCAGAATATTGCAGAGGAGACGAATAAACAGCTTTCCATAAACCCCCTATTTGTGATACAAAATCCCATTGCATGCGCTATAGAAAGGCTTCTGAATTTCACAGGTCTAAATAGTTTACCAGTGACTTATGCGGCCAGTTATGTGATGACGCTGGCACGCATGCGCATTAGGGCCAAAAGTGTAAAACAGCTGATGTAACGTCACAGGAAGTGACATGGTTCGCTCTTTTCATTAGTTCTGCCTCTTACCAGAACACCGTCATGATCCGCTACAGCGGATCATGTCCGTCCTACAGTTGTTAAATCTACCCCTATAAGTCAATGATGTAGATAACTAGGAAAGTTCTCAAAAGGAAGTTACCTTTGTATGGTCATCAGAACGCATCAGAGAAAGATAACCTTTATAATATGCATCAAAACACTCAGAGATAAGGCACAGTTCAGACTCGGAACTCACCGATCTATTGAATGCCATCAAATCCATTAGTGTTTAATGCCAAAGGTACTTTCCCTCTGTGAGTCCATTGACACCATAAATAATGGGGATACCTAGACTGTGTAGTCATTATAGATGCACTTAGTGAAAACAAACGCCTCATTCAACCAGGATTATTCTCCACAGGGTGAAGAACTGATTACACCGACTTGTAGACCAACCCAGCTATGCATGCTTCCCCCTCTCTAGTTCAGGTGTCTTCCGGAAGAGAGAGAGAATAAAATTAATTTGTTTATATATATTACCCACTGTCAGTGATAGCTCCCTCTGCAAACAACAACCTTGGTGCTAACGTAAATTGTAAAGCTCAAATATATAGAAAGCACTCACTGGGTTTTCTATCAAGTCTTCACTCACATTTTCTTCATTTGAAGCACACATGATTCGGTTATTCTACCCCCTCTCTATACGTGTTGCAGTCATATACCGCCCCCCCTGGCTCCCCAACTCAATTTTTAGATCACTTTGCTGCCTGGCTTCCTTATTTCCTTTCCTCAGACACCCCTGCCCTCATTCTTGGCGACTTTAACATCCCTCTTGACAATCCCAATGCCTCCTCTGCAATACAACTTCTTCAACTGACTTCCTCTTTCGGCCTGTCACAATGGACTGACTCTCCCATTCACAAAGATGGTCATTCCCTTGATCTGATTTTCACCTATCAATTCACTCTTTCAAATTTAACAAACTCCCCTTTTCCTCTCTCTGACCATCATCTCCTAACTTGCAACATCACTTCCCTACCTACAACTCCCCCTCCCTCTACCCCTCACACCAAACTTCACAGAAGCACTAAGTCACTAGATCTGCATCAGCTCGCTAGCTCCCTCAAACCTCTCCTCTCATCCATCACCTCCTTTTCCTGCCCTGACCAATCTATCTGCCAGTATAATTCCACCCTTACATTGGTCATTGACACTCTGGCCCCTCCAACCTTAGCTCAGAAACCACACTCTCATCCTCAGCCCTGGCATACTCCTCTGACACGATACCTACGCAGATGCTCCCGTACTGCTGAGCGACATTGGAGGAAATCTCGGAGTTCAGCTGACTTTCTTCACTACAAGTTCATCCTGATCTCCTACTATTCTGCCCTTAATCTTTATACGCAACAATATTTTTCTAATCTCATCTCTACTCTTTCCTCTAACCCTAAACGTCTGTTCAACACGTTCAACACTCTTCTCCGCCCACCCACACCTCCTACCACAACCTCTCTCTCAGCTCAAGATTTTGCAAGCCACTTCAACAACAAAATTGACTCCATCAGAAGTGAAATCAGCTCTCAACATACTTCCAATCTCCCACCCCCCTCAAAAGCTCACGATCACCCAAAACCCAAATATCCAAAAATGCAGCTCTTTTGCCCCTGTTAATCAGGATGAAGTTGCTGCCATTATACTGTCCTCCCACCTCACTACCTGTCCCCTCGACCCCATAGCCTCACAGCTACTCCCCTCCCTCTCTTCTACCCTCACCCCCCATACTCACACACATTTTCAACCTCTCCCTCAGCACTGGTATATTTCCCTCATCTCTAAAACATGCACTGGTCACACCTATCCTCAAAAAACCTTCCCTGATCCAACCTCCCCTTCAAATTACCGCCCTGTTTCCCTACTCCCTCTTGCCTCAAAGCTCCTCGAAAAGCTAGTTTACGCACGTCTATCCCATTTCCTTACACTAAACTTTCTTCTTGACCCACTGCAATCTGGATTTCGTTCCCATCACTCTACAGAGACAGCAATTGTCAAGGTTACCAATGACCTACTTGCAGCAAAATCCAAAGGCCACTTCTCTCTGCTTATCCTCCTTGACCTGTCTGCAGCCTTTGACACTGTTGACCACCCTCTTCTGCTCCAAACCCTTCAATCCTTCGGCATCTGTGACACAGCTCTCTTCGTGGTTCTCTTCCTATCTGACTAACCGTACATTTAGTGTAGCCTTCTCCGGAGCATCCTCTGCCCCGTTACCACTTTCTGTTGGGGTACCTCAAGGCTCTGTCCTTGGTCCCCTTCTCTTCTGAATCTACACGTTGAAACTAGGTTCCTTAATAAAGTCCCATGGGTTTCAATACCATTTGTATGCCGATGACACCCAAATCTACCTCTCTGCACCAGACCTACCTCCTTCCTTACTAACCCGTGTCACTAACTGTCTTTCTCACATCTCATCTTGGATGTCCTCTCACTACCTTAAGCTAAATCTCTCCAAAACTGAACTCCTTATTTTTCCCCCTTCTTTTAATGTCTCCACCCACAAAATTTCTATAACTGTTGATAATTCCATCATTACCCCTACCCCGCTCAGCCCGATGTCTTGGGGTCACATTTGACTCAGATCTTTCCTTCACTCCTCACATCCAGTCCTTGGCTAAAGCCTGCCGCTTCCACCTTAAAAACATTGCTAAAATTAGACATTTCCTTACACAAGATACAACCAAGATTTTAATCCACTCTCTCATCCTTTCCCGCCTCGACTACTGCAATTCCGTCCTCTCTGGTCTACCTAGCTGCCGCACAGCTCCTTTACAATCCATTATGAATGCCTCTGCCAGACTCTCTGCCATTCCCTTCACTGGCTTCCTCTTGCCTCTAGGATTAAACATAAAATCCTCACCCCTGACACATAAAGCTCTAAACTGCACTGCTCCCCCCTACATCTCAGAACTTGTCTCTAGATACTCTCCCTCCCGTCCTCTTCGATCAGGCTCAGGATCTCCTCCTCTCCTCCTCTCTTGTTACTTCCTCACATTCACGTTTACAGGACTTCTCCAGACTGGCCCCCATCTTGTGGAATTCCCTGCCTCGCTCCATAAGACTCCTCCCTAGTTTTAACAGCTTCAGCACCTCCTAAAAACTTTTACTATTCAAGGGATGCATACAACCAACACTAACCTTTCCTAACGCCAATGCTTTCCCCTTGAACCCCTTAGATTGTAAGCCTATGGGCCCAGCTGTTTACAGATCGCTTCATAAGAGCCGAACTACAACAGTGAAACTCTCGGCAGGGCCCTCCCTCATACCCACTTGATCCCTACAAAAGCTATCCTGTACAGCGACTATGTTTACAGCGCTGCGGAATCTGTTGGCGCTCTACAAATACCTGATAATAATAATAAATAATAATAATAATGGTAAGATAACATTTTAAATGACAGTTCATGGGTTCATCTGCATTCATGTTTCATAGTTCCTCTCTCAATTATAAAGTGTGGTGAAGTAGAAATTATTTTTCTTATTCTCAGATTTTTCTTAATCTATTTCCTTAAAGGGACATTATACACTAGATTTTTCTTTGCATACATGTTTTGTAGATGATGCTTTTATATAGCCCATCTGGGGTGTTTTTGTTTATTTTTAAATAATATTGCGCTGATTTTCAGACTCCTACCAAGCCCCAAAGTTTTAGATGCCATACTGATATATACAGACTTCAGACTGCTTCTGTTTTTTTATAATGGTCTTTTCATATGCAGGGGAGGTTCTGCTATCAGCCCCTTTCAGTGGGGTGCTCCAGACTAATTTTATTAACAGTGTTAAATTGGGAGCTTTTAATTACGTTTTTAAAAGTTTTTACACTGATTTTTATATAAGTATCTGTGCATATTCTTCTTTTTATTACTGTCTATTACATGCAGGTAAATGAAAATTGGTGTATACAGCCCCTTTAAGGTACCAAATAATTGTTCCAGGGCGTAGATATAACACTCACTGACACATATTCTCTCTCACACAGACATTCATTTATTTTTTAATTTATTTTAATATTTTCCCCGATAAAAAGGTTATATTTATTTTCAACTGTGGTCCTTTTCATTACTGCATAAAGCGAACTTTGACTTGAGAACCAAAATTAAGAAAAAATGCTAAAACATAACTTTTATACTTTTTATAAAACAGCGTTAACATGACAAATAGGGTAATCTTACACATTTCATGCTCGGATAAGTTCAGCAGTATATAAGAGACTGTCATTTTTTTATTTGATATTTTTTATTTATTCCAGTCAAAGCAGATAATACAAATGTGCCTTCTGGAGCTATTAAAGGGATATGAAACCCACCTCCATTCTCTCAAGACTCAGACAGACCATGCAATTCAAAGCAACCATATAATCCACTCCATTATTAAACCCCCCCCCTCTCCTGGCATGCCCACTTGATGGTCCGACTCCTAAGCTTACATTCCTGCTTTTTAAAATAAAGACACCAAGAGAACAAAGAAAAATTGACAACAGGTGGTAAACTAGACAGGTGCCTAAAATTGCATGCTCCATCTGAATAACGGAAAAAAAAAATGGGCTTCATATATATAACACTCATTATTGTAGTAATTGATGTTCAAGGGTCTTGGTAATTTAATATTAAAAACAAAAACAAAAAAAAATTCTTTTCAAAAAGCTTTATTTAGTTCTGTAAATGCATTACAAAAGTTTATGAGATACAAATGTTTTTACAATATTTACTGAAGCATAAATATGTAACATTAAATGAAGAAACCATAACAAAAAACAATTAAAGGGACAGTCAAGTTAAAAAAAAACTTTCATGTTTTAAACAGGGTATGCAATTTTTAAACAGCTTCCCAATTTACTTTTATCACCAATTTTGCTTTGTTCTCTTGGTATTCTTAGTTGAAAGCTAAAACATGGAGGTTCATATGCTAATTTCTTAGACCTTGAAGACTGCCTCTAATCTGAATACATTTTGACCATTAGAGGGCATTAGTTCACATGTTTCATATAGATAACATTGAACTCATGCACGTAAAGTGACCTAGAACTGAGCACTGATTGGCTAAACTGCATGTCTGTCAAAATAACTGAGAATAAGGGGGCAGTCAGCAGAAGCTTAGAAACAAGATAATTACAGAGGTAAAACGTGTATTAATATTACTGTGTTGGTTATGCAAAACTGGGGAATGGGTAATAAAGGATTATCTTTCTTTTTAAACAGCAAAAATTCTGGGTGTTGACTGTCCCTTTAATATAACATTCAAGACTGACTGTATGTATTGAGGAAGAAAAACTTTCCTGGTTGGACTGTTTAAATGAAAACCAAGTGTGTGCATATATTCCTTCCTACTTCTCGAGTATATTATTGCTGTTGTTCTATATATTCCTCCCATATAAAGCATATGCCAAGTTATCTATTTTTTTGTTTTGGGTATAGTGATATTTTTCTAATTGGAGATTTGCAGTTACTCTTTCTCTCCAATATTGGGTGTTAGGCAGGGTGAGATTCCTCCAGTGTGCAGGGATAGTGCGTTTAGACTTATTAACCATGATGGTTAGTAAAGTGTTGCGTAACATACATTTAATCAGGGGGAATTTGTTAAATAAGAATAGCCATGGACTCATTGGTAATGTTTATTGCGACTATTTTTTCTATTTCTTGTTTTATATTGGACCAGTATTGATTTGCAATCGGACATGATCACCATAAGTGGATAAAAGAGCCATTGTTACCACAGCCTCTCCAACAGTTAACTGAGTAACCTTGGATCATGGTTCCCAGTCTAGCAGGCATGTGATACCACCTATATAGCAGTTTAAGATTCATCTCCAGAACGGATACAGAGGACGAGGATTTGCTCATTTGTACGAATATTCTGTACCAATCTGTGACTGGTAATGTATCATTCATCTCTGTCTCCATGTGGACACGAATGATGGGAGGCTGTTTGGATGTGGTGTGATTAATAGCTTATACACTCTTGATAATATCCCTTTGTGTCACGCTCCGCCACTGTAGCCGTTGCTAGGGGGCCCGGCGTCTCCTTCCATGCTCGTTGCCAGGGGCTGTGTCGGGCCCGGAGGCGTGCATCGCTGACGTCATCCGCCGCACGCTCCTCTCCGGTCCTGATGCCTGGGCGTGAATCCCTGCGCCTATTTAAATCTCTTCTTATCGATCTATCACTGCCCAAGTATAGGTGTTACCTTGTGTGCTCCTGGGTGTTATAGATCGTTTATTCTCTGATTGCCATTACCGTTGCTGAACTCTGCTTGGCTGGCTATTCTGCCTGTTAACCCCTAAATTGCTACATCGATTTACTGCTGCTGAAACTCTGCTTGCCTGACTACTCTGCCTATTAACAGTAAAAGATAAATAGGAGCGCCTATGGCTTAGGTACAGTCAGGGATCACACTCTGGGTGGGAAGTATACTTATATTATTTATTATAACATCCAAACATGAAACAGAAATATGGAATTAAAACTTATATAATATCATGAATTAGGTACAACCTTAATCCTAATAAAAAGGATACTACTTAATGAATCAATTATTCTTATGATTTACGTGAATATGTGGAGGGGATTATTACCTCCAATACGAGCAAGGTTATTAAACCAAACACTAAGCTTTCACAACAATTAGTCAATACAAGTTCACACCGTATATTTCATAGGGTGCGTGACAAAAGATAATAACAATCGGTGGTTCAAAATTATATAAAAAAGACGATGATCTAAACTGTGATAGTGGTGGTAAAATATGTGTTAAAAAATGTGTTAAAAAAGAGGATTACAAAAATGATCTTGAAAAAGGCCCCGCTGCAGGGCAGAAACGCGTAGAGGTTTGTGAGGCACATCAGTACCAGGACTATGGCTTTTGGGTAAGTTTGATGACATTAGACTTCACACCAAAAGCCCTTTATGTGAGGTATCTTTCTGTTTTTGATTTCAGGTCCATCCAGCAAATACTAGGATTCTGGGTCAGGGACAGTTTTTAAGGTATATTATTGCTTTTTCCTTCCAGTCCCCCACCAGTGTGGACCATCAATATTGGACTATTAAACTGGACAATGTTTTAGGATATATTTTTTAGGAATTGTTATTAGTTTTTATATATGTTTTTATGTTTTTATGTAATAATATTGCATAAGTTATTCTGTTAAGTTCAACATGGGTACTTATCCATTGCTAGCAAATTGTTTCTATTGAGTCAATTATCATAGTTTTATCAGAGTCAAGTATCACTATCACCTTTTAACGCACATACATTGATAATTTTTATGCACATCACTTTGTCATTTATTCACTTTATTTTTGACAAACCGGTTTTGTCCCACATCTATTTTTTCGCACTTTCTTCTAGATTTTTTGAATTTTTTAGAATTTTTGAATTTTTTGGATTTTTTTATTGTCATCCATTTTTGTAATCCTCTTTTTTAACACATTTTTAACACATATTTTACCACCACTTTCACAGTTTTAGATCATCGGTTTTTTATATAATTTTGAACCACCCGATTGTTATTATCTTTGTGACGCACCTATGAAATATACGGTGTTGTGAACTTGTATTGACTAATTGTTGTGAAAGCTTAGTGTTTGGTTTAATAACCTTGCTCGTTTGGAGGTAATAATCCCCTCCACATATTCACGTAAATCATAAGAATAATTGATTCATTAAGTAGTATCCTTTATATTAGGATTAAAGGTTGTACCTAATTCATGATTTTATGTAAGTTTTAATTCCATATTTCTGTTTTCATGTTTGGATGTTATAATAAATAATATAAGTATACTTCCCACCCAGAGTGTGATCCCTGACTGTACCTAAGCCATAGGCGCTCCTATTTATCTTTTACTGCTATCTCTTTCAGACCGAGTAGGGGGTCTTCTTAATAGTGTAGCCGGTACATAGTCTTAGGCGCTGTTTGCCCTCCCATTGTTCCATTAGTTACTCTGCTGTTAACCCCTAAATTGTTGGACTGCTTTACTGTTGCCAAACCCTGCCTGCCTGACCAATCTAGTGGTTTGTCCTTGGACTACTCTGCCCTTGCCGCTGGGGACTGTCCAGCCTCTGGTGAGTGCCGCCTTCCTCATCTATCTAACTTTCTCTGCTCTGGGATATTCCCTATCATTCCAACTCCAATGCCGGGATAACAAGACTACTGGCCGAGTTCGTCTGATAGATGAGTATCCCACGAGCATTACATTATACTTGGGCCATGGAGCCAGATGAGGTGACATGAGCTGTTTATCTCCAGGGACAGATGTTGATGTCAGGGTGCCAGGAATCAGACTGAGACGAGAAGTGCAAAAATAATCACACCTTTAGCAATAACAAAAAAATAATAAAAATGTCTACAAGTCCAAATAACAAGCCAGAAGTCAAAACCAGAGCTGGTAGTCAGACGAGCCGAGTCAAAAGCCAAAGCAAATAGGCAGAAGAGCCGGAATCAGGAACAAGGAAAACAGCAGAGTCAGGAACAAGCCAGGGATCAGGAACCAGGAAGGACGGTAAATACACAGGAACTCTCACAAACAGGTCTGAGACAATGTAAAGGCAAAGCATACTGAACAGAGGTCCTTTAAATAATAAGTGATGACATCACAATTCTGAGAGACTGCATCCTGTCTCACACAGATGATGCACACCAGCCTGGCCATAAAAGGAAGTGCTGGAAATGAGCAGCATCCCCCCACAATGCACCATAGTCAGCTAGAGAGGTGAGTAAAATGGCTGCCAGCAGCACATGGCAAACAAAACAGAGAAAAAAACCTGATAGTTGGGAACCCATACCACACAGTTGCAGAATATGGATTCTAAGCTGGAGGCTATTACCGCTCAACTCTCCTTACTAGTAGTTACATCGAGGTATACCGCTCCTGTTGTTTCACCGCTTGTCCCTACTCCTGGTACTGTGACTTCTTTCTCTGCTTCTGGAAGTATACCCTGGATACCTTTGCCTGACAAGTATGAAGGTACTACAGATTGCAGGAGTTTCTTAACCAATGCAGGCTGCACTTCCGCAATGATCCTCACACCTTTCAGTCTCACCAGTCAAGGGTCACCTTTATCATTTCCTTGCTGAAAGACAAGGCCCTAGCCTGGGTCTCCTCCTCTTTTGGAACATAACACTCCACTCCTCAAGTGATGCTGATGATTAATTTCTGCTTTATCTTCTGTGTTTGGGACTTCTGGCCGTATCTCTGCTGTTAGAATATTCTCTCCTGGATCTCCGCCAGGGCAATAGAATTGTGGCACAGTTCGCCATCGAGTTTCGCACCTTGGCACTTGAAACCACTTGGGATGGCAGTGCTCTCAAGACAGCCTTTAGGAGGGGTTTGAATGAATGCATCAAAGACGAACTCACCTATCGTGATATTCCTTCTTTCTTTGGATGACTTTATAGCGCTTTGTATCAGTCTGGACTCTCGCTTTCAGGAGAGACAAGCCGAGATAGACAGAACAAGGAGGGTCCTCCCTTCCCGTCCCCCTGTTCGTCTGGTTCCGGCAGCATCCTCTACCCCTTCAGCAGCTCCAGTTACCTCAGTGGAGGAACCCATGGATCTCTCCTCCTTCAAACCTTCAGAGTCTGAAAGACAGAGATGAAGGAGACTGAGACTATGCTTTTATTGTGGATCTAACACCCACCAACTAAAGGACTGTTACATTCAGCCGGGAAAAAGCCAATGCTTAGGGGATAACACTGGGGTACCTCTAAGCATGATCTCAACTAAATCCCCTCACTCCTCTTGGATCCTGTCACCTGTTACCCTTACCTTCCTTCAGAATACTGTCCACACTCAAGCCTTCATTGATTCCAGGGCCAGCTGGGGAAACTTCCTGGATCACCGTTTCATGATTCAAGCTGTCTTGCCTCTTCTGAATAAAAGACATTGTCTCAAAATAACTACTCTGGATGGCACCCCCCTTGGTCAGGCTTGATCCATTTTGAGTCAGCACCCCTGACCCTGATCGTGGTTGTCCTTACATACCGAACAGCTGCAGTTCGAGGTCATTCATTCCCCAGCACAGCCTGTCATCTTGGTCTTCCTTGGCTTCGGTTATACAATCCACAGTTCGACTGGGCTGAAGGACATCTGGCCTCTTGGGGTACCTCCTGTTTCCACTCCTGCCTTGCTAATGTCGCTCCACATTCCCATAGCCAGCATCCAGACTCCTTCAAACCTTCCTTCAGTATATGCAGACTTCGCAGATGTGTTTGAGAAAAAAGCAGCCAACGTGCTGCCACCCCACCGTCCTTATGACTGCAAGATCGAACCTCTTTCCCAGAGCCCCACTTCCTAAGGGAGGAGTATCCACTCGCCAAGGCTCAAACCAAATCCATGGAGGAGTACATCCAAGAGAACCTAGCTATAGGTTTAATTCGCCCTTCCTCCTATCCTGCTGGGGCAGGCTTCTTTTTTCAGTAAGAAGGATGGTGGGCTCAGACCCTGCATCGACTACAGGGCCATGAACAACATAACCAATAAGAATCGCTATCCCATTCCATTGATCTCTTAACTGTATGACTCACTCCAGGATGCTCGCTTTTTCACCAAGTTGGACTTACGTGGGGCATACAATCTGATACGTATCTTTCCAGGCCACAAATAAAAGTCCACCTTCAACACAAGATCTAGGCATTACGAATAATTTGTAATGCCCTTTGGGCTGTGTAACACCCCTGCAGTCTTCCAGGCATTTGTTAATGATGTCTTCCATGACCTCCTCAACTGCACTGTCATCGTCTATCTGGATGACATCCTTGTTTCTCTTCCACTTTAGAGGAACATCATAGACAGGTGCTTCTACGTCTCAGAGACAATTCTTTGTAGCTAAGCTAGAAAAATGTGAGTTTGATCAAGTTCAAATCCAATTCCTTGGTTATGTCACCTCGAAGGAGGGTTTTGCCATGGATCCTGCTAAACTCACCGCAGTTCTAGAATGGCCTCAACCTACATCTTTAAAGGAATTACAGAGGTTCCTGGGGTTTCTCCAATTATTACCACAAGTTTATAAAGAACTTTTCTCAAACAGTAGCTCCTCTCACTGAATTCACAAAACGGAACAAAAGACTGCAAATATTGGCCTCCCGAAACCATAAAATGCCTTCTCTTGTCTGAAAAAAGGCCTTCTGTTCAGCTCCTGGTCTCCGCCATCCTGATCCTGACCTAAAGTTTAACTTTAGAGGTTGATGCTTCCAAGTAAGGGCTGGAGCAGTTCTACCCATGGATCCTTTGACTTCCATGTCACACCACTGTAGCCTTTTTCTCTAAACTCCTACTCCTGCTGAGAGGAATTACGATTGTGGGTAATTGTGAACACCTAGCCATTAAGATGGCTTTGACTGAATGCGTCATTGATTAAAGGGCACCGCCAAATCCCATTCAGATTCTCACCGACCACAAGAATCTGACTTACCTAGAGACTGCTCATCGACTCAACCCTCGACAGGCCAGGTGGGCCTTTGTTCTTTTCTCGTTTCAACTTTGGTCTCTTATCTTCCTGGAACCAAGAACAAGAAGGCGACGCACTTTCCCCGTCAGTTCCCTCACTCAAGTGATTCCTCAGAAGCTCCTATTGAACACATCATAATCCCCTCCTGTGTGGTTGCTCAACTAAATACCACCCTTCTGCAAAGATTGCAACGTGCCCAGTCTAGTAAACCTCCTGGAGCCCCTGTGGCCTCCGATATCCTCTTTGTACCTCTGAACTTACGCACCCCTGTGCTAGCCTGGGCTCATGATAGCAAATTCTCAGGACATCCTGGTTCGGACTAGGACTCTTTCAAGCGTCTTTCCCAACATGTATGGTGGCCTACTATGAAATCTGACGCTCAGGATTATGTGAAAGCCTGCACAACTTGTGCTGCCAACAAAGACCCCCGATCCTTGCCTCCTGACTTGCTCCAACCATTTTCCATTCCAAACATCCATGGACACACATAACAATAGACTTCATTGTGGACCTCCCTCCTTCTAACCACCATACAGTTATCTGGGTTGTGGTGGATCGCTTTTCCAGACTGGCTTATTTGTACCCCTAACTAAACTGCCTTCTGCCCAAGAATTATCGTATCTTTTTCTCTTGGCATGTGGTACGACTTCATGGCATGCCTTGTGAATATCGTTTCCGACAGAGGTCCACAGTTCATCTCTACCTTTTGGAGAGCCTTCTGCAAGTTGATCGGAACCACTGTTTCTTTGTCTTCTTGCTACCATCTTCAGACCAATGGACTAACTGGGTAAAGCAGGATCTTGAAGCCTACCTTAGAGCCTTGGTCAACGCTCGCCATAACAACTGATCTGAATTGTTACCCTAGCAGAGCTGGCAAGAACACTCGTTGGCACTCTTATCTTCGATGTTCTCCATTCAAGCCGCAGCAGGTTATCAACCTTGTGTCTTCCCTCTTTCTGCTCAGTCACTGGGGTTCCTGCTGCAGACCGACACATCACTAGACTCACCCCTCATTGGCCATGTATTCGCTCTCAGCTACGTTCCAGATATAAGAACCTTGCTGATCGTCATAGAGCTTCTGTACATGCCATCCCAGTGGGTGAACGTGTTTGGATCTCTACTCAACATATTCATTTACGTCAACCCTGTCACAAAATTGGGGCCTAGGTTTATCGGCCCTTACAAGGTCTTGAAAAGACTGTCTCCTGTTGCCTACAAAGTGGCCTTGCCCAAAACCCTACGCATACACTCAGTCTTCCACATTTCACTACTCAAGCCTTACATCAAAAATAGATATACCCGGCTCCAAGCTCCTCCTCCTCCTCCACTCCTGGTCCGTGGTGATCCTGAATATGTGGTGGCTAAGATCCTGGAATCCAGATACAGGCGCAGACAACTGCAGTATCTGATACATTGGAAGGGTTACCCTGTGGCAGATCGTTCCTGGGTCCCTGCCCGTGATGTGCATGCTCCATCTTTGGTCTCCAGATTCCATGCTGCTCATCCTTTGAGGCCAACTCTGGTTCCCAGAGGGAACCCTTGAGAAAAGGGCTATGTCACGCTGTGCCGCTCTAGCCGTTGCTAGGGGCGCGGCGTCTCCTTTCCTGCTTGTTGCCAGGGGCTGTGTCTGGTCCGGAGGCGTGCGGCGCTGTCGTCCTCGCTGCACGCTCCTCTCCGGTCCTGATGCCTGGGCGCGAATCCTGCGCCTATTTAAATCCCTTCTTATCTATCACTGCCCAAGTATAGGTGTTACCTTGTGTGCTCCTGGGTGTGATAGATCGTTTAGTCTCTGATTGCCTTTTTCCGTTGCTGACTCTGCTTGCCTGACTATTTCGCCTAGCTATTGAACTGGTCTCTGAAATGTCGGATTGGGGAATTTAGTTTGCCATCATGTAAGAGGCTGTAGCATGGTTTTGCTCTGTGGATTGTGGGCTCTGCAGAGTCCGTGATTAGAGGAGAGAGAGAAATGTGTGATTGTCTAAAAGGGGCGTCAATGGGGAATGGGGAGACAATATTGCCTTATGTGTTTTCAATGTTTTTTTCCCATGTTTTTAGCGTTTCTAATGAGAGTAGGGGTATAATCTGGGTTTAGTCTTTCTCTGTATTGATGGAAGCCAACAAAGTTCTCCTAGTTGTCTGCATTGAGAAAACTCATGTTCTATTAAATTCCAATCCTTGTGTAGGGCCTGTTTACTCCAGTCTGTTATCTTTGTCAGGAATGTGGCAGTTCTATAGAGTGTTAGGTTTGGTGCTCCTTTGTCTTTGGGCGGTAAAGAGTCTGAGTGGCGATTCTGGGTCTTTTATTTTGCCATATATAGGTGTTAAATGCTAATGATTTTTTGAAGGTGAAAAGAGTATGATTAGGCAAGGAGATTGGTAGTGTCTGCAACATATATAACACTTTCGGCAATATCATCATTTTGACAGCGTTGATGCGTCCCATCCATGAAATGGGTTTATGGCTCCAGGTCTGCAGCATGGTCATGATTTTTTTTTTGATGGGGTCATAGTTTATTGATACTAGTTTCTCTAGGTTGGGGGATAGGTATATACCCAAGTATTTTATAGCTACTGATTGGTGCCTGAACTGTAGTGATTTGATTATATCCATGTCCTGCTGTGTCAGTGAAAAGTCTATGAACTCTGATTTGGTTATGTTTATCATAAAGTTGGAAAGTTCCCAATATCCTTGTAAGGCACGCATCAAGGCCGGCATTGACTCTTGAACTTTTGTAAGAGTGAGGAATACGTCATCCGCATATAAGGATGTTTTACATTCTAGTGAGCCTATTCTGATACCTTTAATGTTAGGATCGGTTCTAATTTGGTTGGCTAGTATCTCAATTGGCAGCAAGAATAGAATGGGTCACAGTCTGGTCCCATTACTAATCTGGAAGGGACATGAAAGTGTGTTGTTTACTCTAATTTTGGCCGAGGGTTTATTGTAGAGTGCAAGTATTTTATGAATAAAGTGGTCATCAAAACCAAATTTAGATAGGGCTTGTTTTAAAAAGGTCCCATTTTTAAGCGATCAAACGCTTTTTCGGCGTCCATTGAGAGGAATACCAAGGGTATTTGGTGTCTTGTTATGTAATCTGTGATGTTTAATATTTTGGTGGTATTATCCCTCGCTTCTCTGTACGGGGTGAATCCTGCCTGATTAACATGTATAGTAAGGGGAATATTTTGTTTACTCTGGGTGCCATGATCTTTGCATAAATCTTGACGTCTACATTTAGTAGAGATATGGGTCTAAATGCGGATGGGTGTCGGCTGGTTTTACTGGTTTAGGTATGACCACTACATGTGCTTCTAACATCTGGGGTGGGAACGTATTTCCCTGAAAAATATCTTTTAAAGACTCTGTTTAGGTTAGGAGCTAGAATTTCTGAGAAGATGTGGTAGTACTTTGCTGTAAAACCTTCTGGGCCTGGACTTCTTTCTTGATTAAGAGTTTTTATGGTATTTATTATTTCCTGGGGAGTAATTGGGGAATTAAGGTCTGATAATTGGTCTGTGTTCAGTGTTGAAAGTGTACAGTTTTGTAGGTAGGGTTTCTATTTTTGAAGGTTCCTGTGTGTTGGTGTGTTGAGGTGTAAATTGTATAATTTCAAATAGTATGTGTGAAAAGCTTGGAGGATATCAGGGGTTGTTTTTACAGATGCACAATTGGGCAGAAAGAAGTTACTCCAGGTGGCAACCGGGCCATAGAAACAAGCTATTGATGCTGCTGTTTGTTCCTGGCAGACTGCTTCTCATTCTGTTTTGCATATGTAAATATGACCCTGGGCATAGTCTCCCTAAGGGTGATAGGGGAAACAGTTGTGGACTCCTGGCCCAATGTGTTTGGAGGGATATGGCTGCACCTTACTGACGAGGCCCAAAGGAGGCCAAAACGATCATACTGGGGTTTCATGTTTCTTGTTCAGATGAGAATTGCCCTGGTATTTTGGGCTGGACTGACCATGTCCGGCGGGATCAGACTGATAAACTTCAGGAAAGTTTTCTCTGTGAAAAGCACAATTGGGCAGAAAGAAGCTACTCCCTGGTGGCAACCGGGCCATAGAACAAGCTATTGATGCTGCTGTTCGTTCCTAGCAGACTGCTTTTCTTTCTGTTTTGCATATGTACATATGACCCTGGGTATAGTCTCCCTAAGGTTGATGGGGGAAACCAGACCTGGACTCCTTGCCCAATGTACTTAGAGGGATATAGGCTGCACCTCACTGACGAGGCCCAAAGGATTCCCGAAACGATCATCTAGGTTTGTCATGTTTCTTGTTCAGAGGAGAATTTCTGGTATTTTGGGGCTGGACTGACAATGTCGGCTTAAAATATTTTTTAATGACTCTGTTTAGGTTAGGAGCTATAATTTCTGAGAAGATGTGGTAGTACTTTGCTGTAAAACCGTCTGGGCCTGGACTTTTTCCTTGATTAAGAGTTTTTATGGTATTTATTATTTCCTGGGGAGTAATTGGAGAATTAAGGTCTGATAATTGGTCTGTGTTCAGTGTTGAAAGTGTACAGTTTTGTAGGTAGGTTTCTATTTTTGAAGGTTCCTGGTGTGTTGGTGTGTTGAGGTGTAAATTGTATAATTTCAAAATAGTATTGTGTGAAAAGCTTGGAGGATATCAGGGGTTGTTTTTACAGATGCATAATTGGGCAGAAAGAAGTTACTCCCAGTGGCAACCGGGCCGTAGAACAAGCTATTGATGCTGCTGTTCGTTCCTGGCAGACTACTTCTCTTTCTGTTTTGCATTTGTTTTTTACAGATGGCTGGCCTTGGGGATGTAGTTCATATTTATGGGATTTGATCTAGCTAATAGTTTCCCTGCTCTGTTACTTTCGTAATGAAACATGCTATTTGTTTTCCTATGGAATGTTTGATATTCTATTTGTAGATAATCATCTAGCTGTTTCCTAGCCTAGGTGAGTTGTGTCAGGATATCTTGGTCTAAGGGGGTCTGTTTGTGTAGGTAGTCTAATTCTGAGAATTTAGTAGTTAATTTACAAAAAAAAAATCTCTTTGGAATTTTCTCATCTGTGCTTTTAATTTTATAAGTTCTCCTTTTAATAGGCATTTGTGTGCCTCCCATATGGCAAAGTTATTGTCTGTGGAGGGGTTGTTAATCTGAAAATATTCTATTAATATGTTTTGTAGTTTTTCAATTGTTTGTGTATTAGTTAAGAGAGTATCATCCAATTTCCAAATGAAAGAGCCTAAGGATTTGTCTGACTATTGGAATTCTATTTCCACTCCGCTGTGGTCGGACCACGCAGTGGGGGAAATCTCACAGTTGGTAATGTAAGTTCCATTTGGTTAGTAAAATATATAGTCTATCCTACTATATGTCCTATTTGAACAGGAGAAAAAGGTAAAATCTTCCTTATTTGGGTGTATAAATCGGCAGGTGTCATATAGCTTGTGTATCTTTAAGTTTTTCCACAATAGTGTTGCTGTTCTTTTAGAGTGTCTGATATGGGTATTCATACTGTGCATTGTAGCTTGTATGGGTATATTAAAATCTTCCACCTAGGAACATGGGACCTTTGGAGATGTCTAAAAGGGCGATTAAACATTTTGGCGAACAATTGCCTTTGGTTGGTTTTTGGGGCATATACATTTATCAGTGTAATGGGTCCACCGAAAAGAAGGCCCCACTAGTTCTAAAGAATCTGCCTTTCTGTGTCAGTCGTTTTCTGAATAAGTGTATATGGGATTTATTTTTTTAATAATATACTGACCCCTCCTTTTTTAGCGGGGCCCTGAACTATGGTAGTGTTGTGTTTAAGTTGTGCCGAAATACTTGGGCTCTTTTTTATGTCTAAAGTGTGTTTTTCTTGAAGAATAAAATATCTATATGGCGCTTTGCTATATCTGAGAGGGCTTTGGACCGCTTACAGGGGGAATTAAGTCCCTGAGGCCTAGATTTGGAGTTTTGTCCGGTAAAAGACCCGGTATCTAACGCCGGCTTTTTTTCTGGCCGCACCATATAAAATAACTCTGGTATTGAAAGTCCACATAAAGGCTGCTTTAGGCTCCAAAAAAGGAGCGTAGAGCATATTTAACGCAGCTTCAACTCTCGATACCAGAGTTGCTTACGCAAGCGGCCAGCCTCAAAAACGTGCTCGTGCACGATTCTCCCATAGAAAACAATGGGGCTGTTTGAGCTGACAAAAAAAACCTAAACACCTGCAAAAAAGCCGCGTTCAGCTCCTAACGCAGCCCCATTGTTTGCTATGCGGAAACACTTCCTACGTCTGCACCTAACACTCTAACATGTACCCCGAGTCTAAACACCCCTAACCTTACACTTATTAACCCCTATTCTGCCGCCCCCGCTATCGCTGACCCCTGCATATTATTATTAACCCCTAATCTGCCGCTCCGTAAACCGCCCGCTACTTACATTATCCCTATGTACCCCCTAATCTGCTGCCCTAACATCGCCGACCCCTATATTATATTTATTAACCCTAATCTGCCCCCCACACGTTGCCTCCACCTGCCTACACTTATTAACCCCTAATCTGCCGACCGGACCGCACCGCTATTATTATAAAGTTATTAACCCCTAATCCGCCTCACTAACCCTATAATAAATAGTATTAAACCCCTAATCTGCCCTCCCTAACATCGCGACACCTAACTTCAAACATTAACCCCTAATCTGCCGACTGGAGCTCACCGCTATTCTAATAAATGTATTAACCCCTAAGCTAGTCTAACCCTAACACTAACACCCCCCTAAGTTAAATATAATTTAAATCTAACGAATTAATTAACTCTTATTAAATAAATTATTCCTATTTAAAGCTAAATACTTACCTGTAAATAAATCCTAATATAGCTACAATATAAATTATAATTATATTGAAGTCTTCATCCAAGCGGCATCCATCCGGAGCGAAGCGGCAGCATCCTGAAGACCTCCGACGCGGAACATCCATCCTGGCCGACGACTGAACGACGAATGACGGTTCCTTTAAATGACGTCATCCAAGATGGCGTCCCTCGAATTCCGATTGTCTGATAGGATTCTATCATCCAATCGGAATTAAGGTAGGAATATTCTGATTGGCTGATGGAATCAGCCAATCAGAATCAAGTTCAATCGATTGGCTGATCCAATCAGCCAATCAGATTAAGCTTGCATTCTATTGGCTGTTCCGATCAGCCAATAGAATGCGAGCTCAATCTGATTGGCTGATCGGATCAGCCAATCGGATTGAACTTGATTCTGATTGGCTGACTCCATCAGCCAATCAGAATATTCGAGGGACGCCATCTTGGATGACGTCATTTAAAGGAACCGTCATTCGTCGTTCAGTCGTCGGCCAGGATGGATGTTCCGCGTCGGAGGTCTTCAGGATCCTGCCGCTCCGCTCCGGATGGATGACCATAGAAGATCCCGCTTGGATGAAGACTTCAATCGGATGGAAGACCTCTTCTGCCCCGCTTGGATGAAGACTTCAGCCGATCATGGACCTCTTCAGCCCCCCGCTTGGGCTTGGATCAGGACATCGGAGGAGCTCTTCTGGACAGATCGGTGAACCTGGTGAGGTGAAGACAAGGTAGGAAGATCTTCAGGGGCTTAGTGTTAGGTTTATTTAAGGGGGGTTTGGTTAGATTAGGGGTATGTGGGTGGTGGGTTGTAATGTTGGGGGCTTGGGTATTGTATGTTTTTTTTTTTACAGGCAAAAGAGCTGAACTTCTTGGGGCATGCCCCGCAAAGGGCCCTGTTCAGGGCTGGTAAGGTAAAAGAGCTTTGAACTTTAGTAATTTAGAATAGGGTAGGGCATTTTTTTTATTTTGGGGGGCTTTGTTATTTTATTAGGGGGCTTAGAGTAGGTGTAATTAGTTTAAAATTGTTGTAATATTTTTCTTATGTTTGTAAATATTTTTTATTTTTTGTAACTTAGTTCTTTTTATTTTTTTGTACTTAGCTAGTTTACTTAATTGTATTTATTTGTAGGAATTGTATTTAATTAATTTATTGATAGTGTAGTGTTAGGTTAATTGTAGGTAATTGTAGGTAGTTTATTTAATTAATTTATTGATAGTGTAGTGTTAGGTTTAATTGTAACTTAGGTTAGGATTTATTTTACAGGTAATTTTGTAATTATTTTAACTATTTTAGCTATTAAATAGTTCTTAACTATTTAATAGCTATTGTACCTGGTAAAAATAAATACAAAGTTACCTGTAAAATAAATATTAATCCTAAAATAGCTATAATATAATTATAATTTATATGGTAGCTATATTAGGATTTATTTTACAGGTAAGTATTTAGCTTTAAATAGGAATAATTTATTTAATAAGAGTTAATTTATTTCGTTAGATTTAAATTATATTTAACTTAGGGGGGTGTTAGTGTTAGGGTTAGACTTAGCTTTAGGGGTTAATACATTTATTAGAATAGCGGTGAGCTCCAGTCGGCAGATTAGGGGTTAATGTTTGAAGTTAGGTGTCGGCGATGTTAGGGAGGGCAGATTAGGGGTTAATACTATTTATTATAGGGTTAGTGAGGCGGATTAGGGGTTAATAACTTTATAATAATAGCGGTGCGGTCCGCTCGGCAGATTAGGGGTTAATAAGTTGTAGGCAGGTGGAGGCGACGTTGAGGGGGGCAGATTAGGGGTTAATAAATATAATATAGGGGTCGGCGGGTGTTAGGGGCAACAGATTAGGGGTACATAAGTATAACGTAGGTGGTGGCGCTTTGCGGTCGGCAGATTAGGGGTTAATTATTGTAGGTAGCTGGCTGCGACGTTGTGGGGGGGCAGGTTAGGGGTTAATAAATATAATTTAGGGGTCGGCGGTGTTAGGGGCAGCAGATTAGGGGTACATAAGTATAACGTAGGTGGCGGTCGGCAGATTAGGGGTTTAAAAAATTTAATCGAGTCGGCGATGTGGGGGGACCTCGGTTTAGGGGTACATAGGTAGTTTATGGGTGTTAGTGTACTTTAGAGTACAGTAGTTAAGAGCTTTATAAACCGGCGTTAGCCCAGAAAGCTCTTAACTACTGACTTTTTTCCTGCGGCTGGAGTTTTGTCGTTAGATGTCTAACGCTCACTTCAGACACGACTCTAAATACCGGAGTTAGAAAGATCCCATTGAAAAGATAGGATACGCAATTGACGTAAGGGGATCTGCGGTATGGAAAAGTCGCGGCTGAAAAGTGAGCGTTAGACCCTTTTTTGAGTGACTCCAAATACCGGAGGTAGCCTAAAACCAGCGTTAGGAGCCTCTAACGCTGGTTTTCACGGCTAACGCCAAACTCCAAATCTAGGCCTTAGTGTTTTGTGTCAGTAGTGATATGGGGTGTTAATGTTTAGCTTGTGCCATGAGTATAAATCTGATACATGAGCGGATGATTAAGTAATGTATATATATTTACTTGTAGAATAGGTGTCATTTTGCAGTACAGTGCTGTATTGATAGAACAATATAAACATAACATTAAAAAGTAATTATACAATTTCAATAATAAAAATATTATAAACAAAAACATTTCTCTTAACCTAGAAGAAGACCTAAAAAGAATAAAATAAATAGAGATTGCGCATTGCAAGGGTCACATTTAGTAAATAGCTAATATAACAATTTTGTCAATATCTTGACTCATACTCTTCTCTTTTTTCTATTAAGATACACAAAAGATATCTTGTGTCCTTACTTTGACCCTCAAAACTAGAGGTGTTTGACCAAATGCACAAATTTTAAACAAATACCTGAGGTCTTCTAGTATGTATATAATGTCCTGACCTGTTCATCCCGGATCAGAGTCCAATGTTTTGGGTGAGGATTGTGATGTCGACTGGGGAGGCCGACTTAAAGTTCTTGCAGAGCTTTTCCCTCACTTGGGGGTGTTGACTTGCCATTTCTCTTGATGGGTGCGCAATCTCTTTGAAGTGTTTTGTGATTAAGCGGTCGATGGTTCTGTAGAGAGTTCTGTATCAGGCGAAGGGTCAAGTCCTAGTTCGCCGCAGAAGGAGGCGATGTCTTCCGGAGCTTTGCAGATAAATATTTTACTGTCCATGATAACCATCAGTTGTGTGGGAAATCCACAGCGGTAAGGTATCCTTTTGACTCTTAGCAGAGAAGTTAGTGGGGCAAAGTCTTTCCTGCATTGGAGGGTTCTTGTAGAAAGGTCTTGAAAAAACTGAAGAACACTGCCTCTGAATTTTATGGGCTGGTTTTTCCTGAATTGATTAAGGATCATTTCCTTTTCTTGGAATACTTTAAATCTTATAATTATATCCCTGGGTGGGGCAATGTCGGGTGGCTTTGGTCTCAGTGCTCTATGTGCTCTTGCCCAAAGGATATTATCTATATAAGATGAGTCCTTCATTACTGTGAATAAAGCTTGTAAGTATTCTGGGAGATCTCTCGGTAGAACTGATTCGGGGATACCCCTGATTCTTAAAGGGACACTGTACCCAAAATATTTCTTTCGTGATTCAGATTGAGCATGAAATTTTAAGCAACTTTCTTATTTACTCCTATTATCAATTTTTCTTCGTTCTCTTGCTATCATTATTTGAAAAAGAAGGCATCTAAGCTTTTTTTTGGTTTCAGTACTCTGGACAGCACTGTTTTATTGGTGGATGAATTTATCCACCAATCAGCAAGGACAACCCAGGTTGTTCACCAAAAATGGGCTGGCATTTAAACTTACATTCTTGCATTTCAAATAAAGATACCAAGAGAATGAAGACAATTTGATAATAGGAGTAAATTAGAAAGTTGCTTAAAATTTCATGCTCAATCTGAATCACGAAAGAAATTTTTTGGGTACAGTGTCCCTTTAAGTTCTTTCCCCTTCTGCGATTTTCGAGATCATCTATTTTTTCCATGAGGGAATCTATAGTTTCTTGTTGGCAAGACATTTTGTCATCAATAATTTGGATGTCTTCTCTAACATCTTTGTTATTCTCTTCCAGCATTTCTACTCTAGACCCAATGGTACATAATTCATGTTTTATGTCAGCCAGTTCCTCTCTGAGACCGGTTCTGAAAATGTCCATTATATCCTGTTTAGCGGCCAGGTTTGTTAACACTGAGGGTGAAATCTGTGTGTTGCTCGATTGTTGTTTAATTTCTGGGTCTTGTGTATGGGGTGAATATCCAGTTTTCTCTTTGTTTGTTTGGCTTTGTGGGGAAGCCAGATGTTCTGTGTTGGTAAAATAAGCTGGCATAGTGTTTGCTTTGCTAGTTGCTGGTTTGACTGATTTCTCTTGTCTAGCTGCCATTTTGCCAGCTTATAAGCAGAGTATAATACAACAGTTCTGAATAAAATTGTTGTAGGAGTATGTACAGTGTACCCTTCACCAGGGCGATGTTTATTGAGAGACTATTTTACCAGCTATAAGGCTTTAATCCTTTATTATCAGGAAAGTTTTTGTTATGGCCGTGAAGGGCTTTGCAGCATAGAGTTAATGTCTATTGTAAAACACTGCGCCGTATTGTGAGTTCCCTCAGTCTGTGCAGGGTATGGCGTGGGGTAGTGAATATGTCTCCTTATGTCAGGTAGTACTTGCTCCGTGATATAGTAAAGTTTATGGCATTTTATTTTATTCCTGGTTTTAGTTGGAATATGTTTGACTCTTTAGAGCTATGTCTGCTACAGCGTTGCGTATATAGATTGCAGCTCCCAGGGGTTAATATAATTTTAACAATGAAGGCCTTTTCTTGATTCCTCACACTTTCTCCTAAGACGTAGCCTTATTGAAATTTATAAGCAGTAATGTCAGCTGTATTAGGAGGCAGTGTAACTCTTTTATATTAGTGGTCTTACCTTTCTATTACACTTAGGTGTTCTCCGTAAGGTCTTGTGTCTCCCCTCGTGTAGTTTAGCTGGTGCAAGAAAAATGGCGCTTGTGTGTTTCAGGGACCTGAGCGGATGTTGCCGCTGACGAACTGGGAGTTGTCGGCTCAGATGTTTACTTCCCCAAGACGATCTCTCTTTCGGATATCAGATGGTATCGTTAATGTGCGACTTTATCAGGTCATGCCACCGAGAAAAAAGTGTTTGTTGTGGACACGTTTGCGGATCAGGATCGCTTCCAGCACTTTAAACCTCTAACGACGTACAAGGGTACGTCGCTGGTCTTTAAAGACCAGTTTGTGTGTGACGTACCCTGTACGATGTGTGTCGTTAAGGGGTTAAACAACTTCCCAATTTACTTTTATCATCAAATTTGCTTTGTTCTCTTGGTATTCTTTGAAAGCTAAACCTTGGTAAGCTCACATGCTAATTTCTAAGCCATTTAAGGACGCCTCTTTTCTCAGGACATTTTGATGGGGGGGTTTTACATCTAGCCAGCACTGGTTTATGTGTGCCATATAGATAACATTGTGCTCACTCCCGTGGAGTTAGTTAAGAGTCAGCACTGATTGGCTAAAATGCAAGTCTGTAAAAAGAACTAAAATAAGGGGGCAGTCTGCAGAGGCTTAAGTACAAGGTAATCACAGAGGTAAAACCTGTATTATTATAACTGTGTTGGTTATGCAAAACTGGGGAATGGGTAATAAAGGGATTATCTATCTTTTCAACAATAAAAATTCTGTAGTAGACTTTTAAAGGGAAAAAGGTTAAAAAGAAAATCATCTAATGCATGTTATAATTGCACTATTGCTTGTATATAACTATGTGTTTAACCCATGCTGTAGTTAAAGTGAGATCCAGATCATCAATGCACTACTGGGAGCTAGATACGGGGTGAGCCAGTGACAAGAGGCATATGTGTAACCACCAATCAGCAGGTATCTCCCAGTGGTTTATTGCTGCTCTTGAGCCTACCTAGGTATACTTTTCAACAAGTACCTTTGACTTTCACACCCCTTTAAAGAGAATGCTGTTTATTAGAAATCTCTTCATACAGGACCCCACTGATGATGGCCTGTGCAAAAAGAAACCTGGAAGTGATCAAGGATCTCATTGAGCACAGAGCTAATCCCATGCTGAAGAATAAAGACGGCTGGAACTGCTTTCACATAGCCACCCGGGAGGGAGACCCAGCCATCATCCGCTATCTTCTTGATTTCTTCCCCGACATCTGGAACACCAAGAGTAAGATAAACCGGAGCCCGCTACACACAGCAGGTACTGTCACCCAGGGGGACCTTTACATTTTACTTGTTAAGGACAAGAGTTTTACCAACAGGCGCTTATCTAACTGACACAAGTACAGCATGTTGTTTAACCTTCTAACGACCCGCCTTCCCTTAGCAGTTTTTCACCACTAGAGGGTGTTAGTTCATGTTTTTCATATAGATAACACTGTGCTCATGCACGTGAAGTTATCTGGGAGCATTCACTGATTGGCTAAACTGCAAGTCTGTCAAAAGAACTGAAACAAAGGGGCAGTTTACAGAGGCTTAGATACAAGATAATCACAGAGGTTAAAAGTATATTAATATAACTGTGTTGGTTATGCAAAACTGGGAAATAGGTAATAAAGGGATTATCTATCTTTTAAAACAATAAAAATTCTGGTGTAGACTGTCCCTTTAAACAATAAGTAAATGGTAGAAATAACAATGTATTCAAAGCAAAGATTAGCCTGAGAGAATAAAATGCAGATTTTTTTAAATTATGTTAGTTGTTTAAATATTGAAAAAATAAGTGTAAAATTAGTGTCCCTAAGGCAATTGTCACTGCCATGTTGTAACCTAGGCTTTTTGTCTATGAGGCCAATGAGGGACAGTTATAAATGGTTCACTAACGTGTACAACCATTGGCTGCAGTGTTAAATAGACAGTAAATACCTCTTGCTTTTGTGTAAAAATTGTGCTTTGTCCCACACTCCCTAGAGAGGCCAAAAACTAAATGATATAATCTAATAATCTATTCTTATTGTTTAAAAAGATAGACAATGCCTTTACTACCCATGCCCCAGCTTTGCACAACCAACATTGTTAGATTAATATACTTTATAACTGTTTAATCTCTAAATTTCTGCCTGTTTCTAAGCCACTACAGACAGCCTCTTATCACATGCTTTTTTATTTGCTTTTCACAATAGGAGACTGCTAGTTCATGTGGGCCATATAGATAACATTGTGCTCTCTCCTGTGGAGTTGTGCAGGACACTGCACTAATTGGCTAAAATGCAAGTCAATAGATAATAAATAAATAGCCATGTGATCAGGGGGAGTCGGAAGAGGCTTAGATAAAGGTAATCACAGAGGTAACAAGTGTTGGTTATGCAAAACTGGTGAATGGGTAATAAAGGGATTATCTATCTATTTAAACAATAACATTTTTTGTAGTAGACTGTCCCTTTAATTCTGTATTCTGCACTTCATCTCTTAACAGGAATTCGAAAGTCCATAATTTTCAGAGTAAAATGACAGGAAAAAAGGATACAATAAATAAATGAAAAAATATTACATATTTTTGGGGGGCGGTTTATTACACATAATCAAACATTTTATAGTACAACCTGAAACTGTTTAGTGGAAAAATTTCATGTTCTAATTTGTTATAATTTTTGCCCTACTGACACTACAGCTCTGTGTTAACCTTTGTAAAGGGTTAAACTCATAGTTAAAGTTTTGCTCAGGATTTGCAGAGAACTGTTGGCCCTGAGCAAGAAACTGCTGGTGAGTCAATCAGAAGCGGCAGTCACACAACCCAGCCATGCGATTGCCACTTTCGACTGGCTGTGTCTGCTCTGGACCAGCAGTAACTATGCATTTAACCCCTTTGCACGGGTTAAACAGATAGACTTGCAGGGTTGGTAGTACTAAAATAATATGCTTAGAGAATGCAATTTTGCACTACAGATCCCCTTTAAGTGTGGATCTTAGAGGCACAAGCATTTTCAGTTCAGTATCATTGTACACTATTACATTTATTTAATTTAGTTATAGAGATTTTTATTATATAAATATACTTTATTGCACATTGTTTCAGGTAAAGTCCCTAGGAGGTGAATAAAATATTTCCTGTATTCTACTGTGAGCACAGATTATAGTTCTTTATCCCTTAAACACACAACTCAGCTGAAGTATATTTGTTCTAATACAAGTTTATTCCTCTTCTTTCCAACAGCAATGCACGGATGCTTTGAGGTTGTACAGATTCTTCTAGAGAGGTTAGTATCTGTGTCTTATATTGTTACACCAATTATGAACTGAATTATCCCAACAAGAGAATATACAGGGTCTAAACTTTGTACAGAATATGTCAATCAGCTCATATGGGGTTGTCATATGTCCCGGAAAACTGGGAAAGTCACGGATTTTATTGAGCAAGATAAAGTCCCACCGGTTCCCTATAAATCACAGTTTTTATTATTGCACAGAATAAGATTTCTTTTTTAAAATGTAACATTTATTTGAGGCCAAATGTCTCTGTCAGCTGCAGACTTGCTCATTGTTGGCGGCAACTGATATTAATGAAGCAGCAGGTTAAATCTAAGAGGCAGTGGAACCTGTCGCACATGCAATCACCACTTGGGAAAATGTAAGAGCTCTCTTGTTTAATCCTGCCCGGGTGCCCCTGTTCTCAGAAACCAATTGCATGAGACCAGGGCCTATTAATCACCCCAAACAAGTGCATTTGAAGTTAGTTATCTATGCCAACTAGGATAAGACGTTGGAACTGCTTCTTACATTTGTGGTTGCAGACTCATTCTTGCAAGCCTGAACTGCAAGTTCTCAGAAGCTGCAAGCGCATCCGGTTACATTTTCCCATAAGTATACATTTTTCAAGCCCTACAGTAGATCACATTAGCTTGCAGTGGAGTACTTGAACATTTTGGTCAGGTGACCAGTACAACTTGTGTCAATGTATAGTGATGATTATGAACATATATACACAAATAAACACAACTCTCTACACTATATGCTAATGCAAGGTATCTATAGGCTAATAAACTGTATAATTGATACAGAGTACCTATACCTTGCTGACATATATGCTATACTGTATAATGATGTTGAGGGTTTATACACTAAAAAAACAGAACAGGCTGCCTTGTATAATAATTATGGGTGTCTATACACTGATGGTGAGCACTCTATGATGCATAATGATGCCGAACATTTATACACTGAAAATGAACACACTGCGCTGTATAATTATGACTTTTTAGATAGATAGAAAGATATGCACTAGATCCAGTCATTTGCACTGGTTTCTTGCAGTATATAAAAAAACTACCCATCAGCCCTAGTAAAACCCAATAGGCTGTGGGTGGAAGTGAGTTCCACTGCGCTCACCGGCACCGCCAACTGTTATGAAGGCTGCTAAAGTTATGCAGAGAGTGCAGGAACTGTACAGAAAGGTATTTTAGCCAGATGCCTTCAACTGCTCTGTCTGACCTGCGCTTTATGCCTCCCTATGTTTCAGGGGAGTCCCTACAATATGGTCCCTACAATGAGGCCCAAGTTAGGCAGCAAAAAATAAATGTACACGTTAAAACAAAATGTATGTCATGCTCCAAATTAGTGCCTGTAGACGGTCGCCTAGTCTGCCTCTATTGTAGCACTGGCCCTGAGAGTGTCTGATGAGCCGATGGGTGTGCCTGGTCAGTTTGTGGGCATACCTGGATGGTCTATGGATGGAACTAAGGGAAATTCTGCAGGAGATATGACTGTCTCAGAGGGACAGCAGGACAAAGCTCAGAATTAGAGACTGTCCCTCTTAAATAGGGAGAGTTGTGAGAGATAGATTTGCTCCCTCTGTTCTAAGGATATATTTAGACCACAGCTTGTCTCCTTGTGATTGAAGATGATTGTATGACTCATTTATACATTTATGCTTCTGCATAAACTCACCTGCATTTATATTATGTGTATTCCTGTCTCCTTCCTCTGTGCAAGGTGTAATTATGAGCCGGACTGCAAGGATAGCTGTGGAGTCACCCCATTCATGGACGCTGTACAGAATGGTCACCTTCACATCTCTCAGCTTCTTATAGACAAGAAAAAGGTATTTAAATCTTTGCATAATACGACAGGAAGCCAGGGGTCAGGCGACTTATAGAGTGAGCGATAAGCATATTACCAGCTAGGAAGTAGAACCCAAATCGTGAATTCACTGTATTAGATTTATTTATTATAATATGGAATATCATTTTCTCAAACAAATTGCTTTAACAGTAAAGTGCTATTTGCTTCTGTGGTAGCCTTCAGTGCATCACTCCTGAATGTAACTGTTACACCAAAAAAGTAGTTATTAGGGATTTTACTTTGCTAAAAAAATTCTTTTTTGATTTTATGCTTGTGTGATGTGCCATGGTGCAGTAATAGTTGTTTCTTGTTTGCCATTGTCTGTGCCTAGGGATAACTTTAATACATACATACACTTCCTATAATTTAACTACATTCATAATATTATTTCAGACTTGAAGCTGAATACAGAAAACATCATTAAAATGACTGTTTATAAGGACATTAAAGTCAAAATTGAACGTTCATGCTTTTAAATTGAGCACGCAGTTTTAAACAACTTTCCATTTACTTCAATGATCTAATTTGCTTTGTTCTTTTGGTATCCTTTGTTGAAACGCATCTTGTCATTGGCTCCACGGATGAGTTCAGCTAGGACCCATTGTGCATTGCTGCTCCTTTAACAAAGGATACCAAGAGAATGAAACAAAACTGACAATAGAAGTAAATTGGAAAGTTATTTACTATGTTATGGTCTATCTAAATTGTAAAAGCAAAATTCTGGGTTTGATATCTGTTTAAAGTGATAGTAAATCCTAGCGTTTGTGAAACACTGGGATTTACCAGTGCAACAAGTAAAGGGGACTTTCAGTCATGAAGTATAAAATACTTCATGTTGAAAGTTCCTTTATTTGTCTGAAACGTTTGCCGCACTAAGCGCCCAAGCAGACTAGGTGACTTTTTCGCTTCTTAGCCAATAGCCGTGCGGGCCTACTGGCATTCTGCCTGATAGCTAGTACGCTATTAGCTAAGATCACCTCAGTGATAAAATTGTGTTCTGCCGTGGGCTGCATGAGGTGCTCAGTGCGGCGTACGCTGCAGAAAAATAAAGGAACTTTCAGCATGGAGTATTTTATATTTTATGACTGAAAGTCCCATTTATTTGTTCCACTGGTAAATCCTAGCGTTTCAAAAACCCTAGGATTTACCATCACTTTAAATAAAGTTTTTGTAGGTCCAATGCAAATTCTGTTGGACTTGTAAAGCAATCTCAAGAAACCCTTATGCCATTTTTTATAAGAACACGTTAAAAACACACTTTTGAGATGTTCTGCCTTATCAAACAACTGTCCATGAATAGAAGGGTGGCAGCCAATGAATTAAACTGCACCAGATTGCTTAGCAATTTGCCTCAGATTAATGCCCTTCCTGGGGCTACAGAAGCAGAATATAGCAGTGCAGTTATATGATATCATTAAAGGGGCAGTATCTGTCGTCTTGCTATAGAATAACATATCTGTCAAGTCTAAACATTTTTTAAACAAATAAACAGATTATTTGCTGCAATTTATTTTCAATAGACAAACACCACATATTATTTGCCTTATCTAGACGAGCTAATTCGGGCTTGAGTTTCAGACAACAAGGCTAGTCACTATCATATTGTTAGTATACAGTGCATAGTTTTGTAGTTGCTTTTTGATAGATCAAATTAGGGACATATATGTAGCAGGGTTAGTCTTAAAGGGTGCATCTTAAAGTGAATGTCAATTTTGATGGTAAAGTGCCCGGTTTTAAAAAATTTGATTAAAAACAGGGGCACTTTAATTCATCAAAATTTACATTTCACTCCTGTTGTGAAAAAAAACCTTTTAAATTTGTCAGCAGCTCCAGCTTCCTCCGGTCATCGCAAACCATTTGTGACGTCAGAAATGATGGATAGGTCATCCTCTAATCACGGCTTCCCCCCGGGGAATCAGTGTCTGATTCAACGCCGTGATTGGAGGAAGCCGGATTTAGACCCAGGAAGAGGCTTTGCGACGGGAGGAGGAAGCTGGAGCTGCTGTCAAGTTTAAAAGGTAAGGTTTTTTTTCTCAACAGGAAAGAAATGTAAATTTTTATGAATTAAAGTGCCCCTGTTTTTAATCAAATTTTTAAAAACCGGGCACTTTAGCATCAAAATTGACATTCACTTTAATTTCTGAGAATTAGAAAAATCCACAATTTTCACAGATAAATTACATAAAATTAGGGCTAAACAAATAAAGTATATTGCAAAATTGTTTTACTAGGCATTAACTAAATATTTTATATTAATGATGGTGTGCAAAACATGGCAGCATCAAAATAATATAAAGTTTTGAACAACTGTATAATCTACAGATTAAAATCTATGTTGTGGCACATTCATAGCAGCTTTTTTATATATAAATATAAGCTCATTACAAAAATGACTCAAGTGGGAAGCAGAGACACAATATTAGAATATAGTAGGGAAAGGTGCAGAGATACTTTGATAACTTTCATTCTTGGTAAATATATAAACCCCTGTGGGATTCCTTATTTTCAGTGTGAATACAAAGGTGGTTTGAGAGCTGATACCATCCTAGTGGTTTGCTCTGAGAGATTTCAGTCTTATTAATGTTTCAGTGGGAAGTTTTTCAGTTACATTACAAAAGATATGAAGGGGAAATATGTGTTTTACAAGAGCTTAACAAACCCTTGTGCACAACAGAGAACAATCCCTGGGCTACCTTAAGATAAGCCCTTTGTACTAGTAAGAAAAATGCTGGCAAAACTTAAAGAGCTTTACTTTTTCAGAACACTGGGGATGTGTCTTAACTGCTGTACTAGTTTCAAATAAATAGAGAGCTGCACACCTGTTATCCTATATTATAAAAGGCCAAGTGTTTGTCTGAAGCCGTCATGCGCAGCATAGAGTAGGGAGCGCGAGGTACACAAACAGCTGTGAGGTCTGGGGAGCGCGAGGTAAGCTGATTGAAACAGCCTGTGGCAAGAGATATGGAGCGCGAGCTACTCAACACCTGTGAGGTGTGCTGCATGAGAAGCGGCCACGCGCTCCCCAGACCTCACAGCTGTTTGTGGCCGACGGGAGCGTTGTGATGGGGGCGTGGCCGGGCGTCGCGATGGGCGTGGCCGGGCGGGTGCCGCCGCGACGGGGCGTGGCCGGGCGGGGTCCCGCGATGTGAAGACTTCAAGACAGAGCAGGAGAGGGGGGGGGGAGAAGGACCAAAGAGGGGGGGGAGAGAGAGCCAAAGAGAAGGGGGGGGAGAGCCAAAGAGAAGGGGGGAGAGCCAAAGAGAAGGGGGGGGAGAGCCAAAGAGAAGGGGGGGAGAGCCAAAGAGAAGGGGGGGAGCCAAAGAGAAGGGGGGGGGCAAAGAGAAGGGGGGGAGAGAGCCAAAGAGAAGGGGGGGGGGGGAGCCAAAGAGAAGGGGGGGAGAGCCAAAGAGAAGGGGGGGGAGAGCTAGAGAAGAAAAAGAGCCAAAGAGGGGGGAGAGAGAGCCAAAGAGGGGGGGAGAGAGAGCCAAAGAGGGGGGGAGAGAGAGCCAAAGAGGGGGGGGGGAGAGAGCCAAAGAGGGGGGGAGAGAGCCAAAGAGGGGTGGAGAGAGCCAAAGGGGGGGAGAGAGCCAAAGGGGGGGGGAGAGAGCTAAAGGGGGGAGAGCCAAAGAGGGGGGAGAGAGAGAGCAAAAGAGGGGAGAGAGCCAAAGAGGGGGGAGAGAGAGCCAAAGGGGGGGGGGGCCAGAGCCAAAGAGGGGGGGGCAGAGCCAAAGAGGGGGGGGGAGAGCCAAAGAGGGGGGGGCAGAGCCAAAGAGGGGGGGGCAGAGCCAAAGAGGGGGGGAGAGAGCCAAAGAGGGGAGAGAGAGAGCCAAAGAGGAAAGAGAGCCAAAGAGGAGAGAGATCCAAAGAGGGGGGGGGGGAGAGCCAAAGGGGGGGAGAGAGCCAAAGGGGGGGGAGAGAGCCAAAGGGGGGGGAGAGCCAAAGAGGGGGGGGGGGAGAGCCAAAGAGGAGAGAGAGCAAAAGAGGGGAGAGAGCCAAAGAGGGGGGGAGAGAGCCAAAGAGGGGGGGGAGAGCCAAAGGGGGGGGGGGGAGAGCCAAAGGGGGGGAGAGAGCCAAAGGGGGGGGGGAGAGCCAAAGGGGGGGAGAGAGCCAAAGGGGGGGGAGAGAGCCAAAGGGGGTGGAGAGAGCCAAAGAGGGGGGGAGAGAGCCAAAGAGGAGAGAGAACAAAAGAGGGGAGAGAGCCAAAGAGGGGAGAGAGCCAAAGAGGGGGGAGGAGAGCCAAAGAGGGGGGAGAGAACAAAAGAGGGGGGAGAGAGAGCAAAAGAAAGGAGGGAGAGAGCCAAAGGAGGGAGAGAGCCAAAGAGGGGAGAGAGAGAGCAAAAGAGGGGAGAGAGAGAGCAAAGGAGAGAGGGGAGAGAGAGCAAAGGAGAGGGGGGAGAGAAAGCAAAAGAGAGGGGGGAGAGAAAGCAAAAGAGAGGGGGGAAGAGAGAGCAAAAGGGAGGGGGGAGAGAGCAAGGGGTGGGACCGCTGTACTGCAAAAAATGGCCCCTGTACACGGGCTTTAGTACTAGTTAGCTTATAATAGCTTATAATAATGAGAGCTCCTGTGTCTTTTTCAAGCACAAATTTAAATTTAAAACCATTTTAATGTCACATTTTACATGGCAAAAATCAACGTTTAAATGCTGCTTTCCATGTTGATGATTGAAAAAACGGAGTAAAATGCTATTCTAATGTATTTTTACCTCTTATTTGCCAGTAATACTCAGAAAACAATTATTTATTCCCTCGATTGCCAGAAACACTCATAGACAATCAAGTTTAAAATTACTGCTATGTGACATGTAACTGTTTTAACCCCTTTTTAACCTGGTTTCAGATCTGGCCTGTCAGCTGCATATTACACTATTTCCCTGTGATACTATTTCCCTGTGATAGTTATGTGCAGGAAGCTGAAGAGTAGGGTAGAAAGGGATTACTGAGTCTGGCTGCTGCATAACTTTGTGACTGACAACTGAAAATGAAAACTGCAGTGCAAGCACATGTCACACAGGGGAGAGGTGTGGCTTGTACTCCTAAACTTTACTGGAGTTCTGGTCCATTTACTGGACACCAGAGCCATTTATTTATGGCAACTGGCGCTGAGTATTCCCCTGTATATCACAGAACAGACTTAGTGATTTGTTAGGATAGTGATCTATAAA